>NC_050522.1:8464759-8528751 GCF_002922805.2 Oryzias melastigma
AACAGCATGCTGAAGAGGGCGGAAGCGCAGGCAGACAGGGAGAATGACGGGCAGATCCTTCTCAAATGGACGACTCCACAAGGCCTGCACGCCTCAAATCCAGCCTGCATTCACGTTTGGGCTTTTTGCGCTCTAAGAGGGTTTACAAGCCGCCATGAGCTCACATATGCGCACTACATGCGAAAACAATGGTGGATGTGTGAACAGGAGGGCCAAAAGCACAACGGTGTAAGGAGCAAAGCGGAGAGGAGGGTGTACAGTAAACCTCCACACGCCCCTTCTGTTTGACCCCTGAGCTTCCAGGGGAAGGAATTTGTATTTTACGCAAAATTAAATAGCAGAATATAGCACTGAATACGCAACCCTGAACAACAAATGGCCAAGAAAAGACTTTCTTGGATGAAAACAATGCCAACAAATCAAACCTACCTTTGACGCTTAGGAACAGAATGCTCCACTTCCAGAAGTTTCCCGTGGAGTTCAACTTTACCTACAAAAATAAACAAAAAAGCAACAACTTCCATGAAAATGTGTTCGTTTATCTAATAAACCACGAGGATGCCACTCTCGCCATTAAACTCAAGGTGTGCGCCTAACAACCCAGCAGCTATTAACATAAAAAAAATCCATTCACCTGAACCTGTGCGTAAAAAGGCAGATTTTACGAAAGAAGCGTGTACTCTGCTGGCTGCCCTACATTTGACCAACACAATTAAACCACCTGGTGTGTCAGCAACATGGCTTCACCACGCAGACGGAAGGCCCTTGTTTTGAAACCCAAACTGAAACTTAAAGCTTTAAAAACGCACAAATTCATCAGTAAAGTGAGTCTCCACTTCACGGCGTCTGCGCCCAACTGCCCTGAACGCCACGCGAAGCCACAATGGCATGTGGCTGTGTTTACTCCTGCTTTTTAATTCAAGAAAAGCGAGAATTTACGTGTCAAAAGGCCACGTAAAGGTGACAGAAGGAGGCAAAAAAGGCACCCCCCGCTCATGCATTTATTTCTGCAGGCCATGGAAGTAAGAAAATCATTGTTTGGGTGCTTTTGGATGAATTTGTTGAAAATGTCTCACCTGAAAGAACATCGATGGCCCTCATCGCCGCCTTCTCGTCGGGGCAATCCACAAACGCATAGCCACTTTTGACCAGGAACGGACCACTGTGCGGAATCTTCCACTGCTCAAAGACACTTTCCAAGTCCTCCTCGCTCGCCTCTGCGCTCACGTTGCCAATGTAAAGCTTATTCATGTTCCACGCCGAGAGAATGAACAATCTTGGGTTTTTTTCCTTCTTTACGTGGAGGGAGAGTCAGTTATCTGCTCCCGCGGAGTGGAGGTGCAAGCGTGGTGCTGTGCGTGGAGTCGCCGTTACTACTACGGAGCGGCTGTGGCGTGCTTCCCGGTCGCTCGAGCCACAGATTTCAACTGGCGGAGTGCGTTTGCGCGCCGCCGGTCTCTATCGCGCAATAAATGAACGCTCAATTATTAATCTCCAAAAAAAAAAAAAAAAAACGACGGCGGGCCGGGAGGAAAAAAAAGGAGGGGAAACTACTTTGTGTCTTCCTCCAAAACCCCCTTTTTGGCAAAGAGACAGAGAATGTCACACACGGTAAGGCTGGCGCCCGCCTCTAAGTCTACAGCCCAGAATAAGACGAAGAAGGGAGGAGAAGAAAAAAATCCTCTGCTATTCCGGCTTTTTTTTTTTGAATGAGCCACGTGTTCAAACTACAAATCAGCCCACACGTGAGGAATCCCAATTGCTCAATTAAGTATTGGGGGTGTGGGGGGTGCACGGGAATCTGGGGTGGGGACAGCAACGGGGAGTGAAGAAGAAGAAGAAGAAAAAAAGGAGGGGATTGGGAAAAACCTTGTGCGTAAAGGGATTCCGTGAGAAAGTAACTGGAGTCACATTCGTTGCCTTTCTCTGCTACAGCTTCGATTCTCATTGGTCCGCGGGACGGAACATTAAATCGACTGCGCGTTCACGCGCACCCCCTCCATAACAGGCACTGGAAATTGCTCGTGCGCGCGCGGGCGTGCCGTGCTCTAATCTGATGACAAGGGAAAAGGGGGTGTGGCCATTCATAAATGATGCTGAATTGCACGTCGGATGCATTTAATTGCAGGTATGCGTGGATTACGGAGGGACCCCCCGCGCGCGCGCTCAAGTGGAAACTAACCAAACGACGGCGTCCATCTTCTCTAGCAGGAGTGGAGCATTTCTGATCAAAGTCCAACAGGAGGCCCTTTTTTCTCACACATAGCAATAAAGATCACTTTTTAAAATGCTTTACACTTTCTTTATGCGTCATGCGCACAACCTCTCCAAAGCCATGTGGCGCAGACGCACATGGCGAACCTTCTCTGCATGGATTTACTAAAGAGGGAGGGGTCTCCTCTACTACTGCTAGTGTGTCCCTAGCGTCCTATGTAACGCATAGCCCGACTCAATCACGTGTGCAATGCATGGCTGCAGCATTACACAACTGTCAATATAGGATCTTTAGTCAATTATAAGCAGAGGTTAAACGTTAAACCTCCACGTCAGACACAGAGCACAATCCAAACCTGTTTTTAATCCAGTTTGAACCTGCATGTTATGAAGCAAAACATGTTTTTAAATTTAAATTTCACTTTTGAACACCCTTTAGCAAAAAGTAAAGGTTATTTACTTGAGTATTAGTAAGTTTACCATAGACCAGGTCCCAAAACTTTTTTCTTGTCAGGGCCACATCACTGTTTTCTTCTCTGATGTCGGTTTGTAGGCTAAAAAAATATGTAACAATCACAGTCTAAACGTAAACATTTATGGTTCTCCAGAAAGCCACACATAGCCATATTTTTAAACAATTAATTTCTGAAATCTTCAAGGAAAAATCAAATACAAAAACATTTTACAAATGAAAATAATAAATAGTCGATCCTCTCCCGTCATTGTTCAGACTGCAAAAGTCTTGATCTATATATGTACATACACACACATACATATACATATACGTCTTTAATAGTGTTTAAGTGTAGGCCAAATGTGGAGGTGGGCCGGTTCCGGCCCACGCGCCGTAGTTTGGGAACCCCCTGCTATACACCACGTACATCAAGAAAGTATTCTTCAGGCTAAACTGGAACATTTCAAGTTTACAATATATAGATAGTTGTTCCCGGACAAGCCCCCACTTTGTTCTGACTGGCTCTAGACCAGGGGTCCCCAAAGTTTTTCTTGTGAGGGCCACATAATTGTTTTCTTCATCATGTATGTGTGGAGAGTATTCTTTAGACTAAATTGGAAGTCTTTATGCTTACAATATATATATATATACTTATATAAATCCCGGACGAGCCCCCACTTTGTTACAACTGGTTCTAGACCTGGGGTCCCTAAAGTTTTTCTTGTGAGGGCCACACAATTGTTTTCTTCATCATGTATGTGTAGAAAGTAGGACTAAATTGGAACTCTTTATGTGTACTATATATATATCTATATATTGTACACATAAAGAGTTCCAGTATCCCGGACGAGCCCCCACTTTGTTACAACTGGCTCTGCACTGTAACAAAGAAGCGGGAAGGTGCAACCGGTTTTAGCCCCCAAAAATGCATCAATGTGTATAACTCTTGTGCAATCCTACCCATGTTTACACTAAAAGTGGGGTCATCTGGACCCCACAAAACAGAGCGCTGAAGCTTTTTTGTTGTTTTTTTTTCCAAGGATTTTTTATCTTCATTGATGTCGGTAGCAGACATAAAATCCAATCCACCTTTGTCCACCTTAATCATGGGAGGGATCACTCGTCAATATGAGGGTGGGGTCATCTGGACCCAATAAGATAGCACAAAGGTTAAAGACTAGGAGGAGGATTCACTGAGAATCCAGCTCTGTAGCAATGGCACCGAACCCAACAGGAAGTCCTAGAGGAAGCCAATTTCTGAGCTTTTATCCAGAAAAACACCTGAACCAGGTGTAGGATGAGGGGACACAAGGCAAACAACACAAAAACAGACAAAAACGGCCAAAGAGCATAACAAATGTGTATAAATAAGTCAGCTTTTGGCTATAGGGACCAACTAGAAGTCAAAGTAGTCCGGTTGTCGGTGACGCTTAAACACAAAATCTTTAACATACTGTAGCTTTTCTACTGTTAACACATACTGTTAATCTACTGGAATTATTGTGTTACACGTGAAAAGTTACAGTAAATCAAAGAACATAAACACTGGAGCTCAGGTGTCAATTTGCTCCAAACACACAACTTTGTGTCACTTTACTTTTGTTTGAAGAAATATACATGAAATAAGAACTTTCTTTTCCACTTATTCCTCTTGAGTCATATATTTAATTATTTTTTTTAATTTGAATCCTCCAATGTACTTAAAAAAAACGTCTATATGACCAAAAAAGAGCGTTTAGAGCAGATGTGAGTGTTTTTGTCTGTTTCAGGTACGTTGTTCCTACTTCGAGTGGTTTTGCTGCTGAGCAAACACACCGAGCTCTCTGATTGGCCGGCTCTCCGGACCAATCAGAGAGGCGCACACCCTCTCCGCGCGACAGGCCTCAGCGCGCGCGCTCATTGGCTCCCCGGCTCGACAAATTCTATATGAATCAGCGCGCCAATGACTCCACTCCTGCCCGTGTTTGTTTCCTCTCCTGGGCTTTGTCATGAAGCACCACAGATGCAGCCACATTTTCGTCGATTTGACAAACTTTTTTGAACGGTTCTCAACTTTTTTATTTTTTATTTTTATTTTAGCTCGACATAAACGCACGTGTCACCCAAGAAAGTAGATCAAACCAAAAGAGAACAACTCAATTTCGTTTTAAAAATGTTCCTTAAATTATCAAAATAATTATTTTAATCTATCATACAATTTTTAAATTGTGCTTTTCAGTAGAAGTTATGAAGGGAACGCGCACGTGCGCAGGTTGTGAATAATCATAATAATAAAGTGTGGATTCATAGAGGCAGCCGCCATGTGCAGCTCTGCCATGAACTGATGCATGGCTGCAGCCCCCCTCTCTGTGTATGTGTGTGTGTGCGCGCGCGCTCTGGCGCGCGGGCTCTGCAGGGGGAGAAGTGAATGTATCGCTGAGGAATGTACAGAAAGTCTCCCCGCCCCCAGCTGCTGCTGCTGCGGGACTTCTCGTTATGGACAAATTCCATAGGGGGGCAAACTGACATAAAGTTCAGTCTAGACTTCATCCTATGTGGGGGAGCTTTAGTGTAATTAGAAGGGGTGGAAAATGGCTAAAATCGACTCTTTCTTTGGATGTTCCCAAGATTGTTTACGTTAAACGCAGCTTATAGACCAACTTTGTTGGCCTCACTCCAAGATAAAAAGTCTTTCACAAACCCTGGTAGGAAAATACTGAATCCAGGGACTCTGATTTCCGGTGAGATCGCTTTATTTTTTTTTTAATTTCTCGTTGCGTAATTTCGAAAATTGAAAGCCTTTTTGCTTTAAAAGCTGCGCTTTAGTCATGAAATCCTGAGAGTGACCGCTCCGGACAGACAGGGAACACACTGAACGCCATGTTGAGTGAGGAGAGCCTCACACTATCAAGCTCCACGTTTATGGCTCTGGTTTTCATCCTAACACGTGTTTTTCTCCATCAAATGTGAGATATATATATATTGGTTCGTAATAGATTGAATAAAACACCACAGAAGAGGAAGAGGAGGAAGTTTTCTCCTCAGAATGGGCTGCATGACACTCTTCATCTCATCAGAAAATGGCGGTTTTTGCTTTCAAAACACATCCAAGGGAACATTTCTTTATGGTGGCCTTAAAAATAAAAATTAAACTGTCATTTCTTATTGGGAAAAATATTCTAAATAATAGCATTCTGGATTTTATTTTTAAAAGCTAGTTAGTAAAAGAAATGTTTCCATTTTCTTTATTTTTTGAGTTTTTTATACTTATTTTTCCTTGAATTTACTAAAAAGTTAAAACTCAAAAAACACATTTTGACTTTAAATTATTCTGATTTGTTTAAATTTAGTAAAAGTTTTTAAAAAAAACTTAAACTGCAAAATCAACAAATGTTTCCACCTTAATTTTTTTTGTTGAAGCGTTTTCTAATACTTTAAAATCCAACAAAACCCTAGTTATACTCATTTTCTAATGCAAGTTTTTTTTAAAAAAACTTTGATTTTTTTATTATATTAAACTTTCTTGCTCCAAGTGTTTGTGTATTTTATTCTACTTTTGTGTAGCATATTTTTTAGCACCTGTTCCTGTACAGAAGCTTTATATAATTGTGTTTTCACTCTTTGTTGCAGCTCAACTTGGGCCATGAATGAACTAACCTGCAACTTTAACTACTTGAAAACCTGTTGTTTACTCTTGAGGATATTTTTTTATTCATTTACTTCAAAGTAAATGGGATAGATGTTAGTTTTTTTTTTAAATCGAAGTACTTTTAGATTTAAAAGAAAGTATTTGTTGGATTTTGAAGCAGGCCACACTCTAAAAAAGTCGTAATTTGCAGTAAAGTAAATTGTTTTTTGCTTTAAATGTTTTTCAAATTAATTTTTATTCAAGAAAAAAAGAGCTTCTTCTTGTAGGTTTTAAAAAAATCAAATTATACACTTTACATATTTCCAAAACAAATGTGAAAAACTCAACTCTGTAAAGACTATGTAGTTTAGCACGGTTAACATTTTAGTTGAATTTTCTTTTATCTTGTCTAAAAAAACTTCCAAAACAACATAAATTATTATTATTATTTCTTGGTTTTGTGTTTCTTGATCAGCAATATTTCACATTGAAGTGCATAAAAACTGTTTAACCATTTGGTTTAGAGAAAAGACATTTAAACCTTCCTCCTGCCCTCGCTTTGATCCGTTCAAACCAGAATTTATGAACCTGTCGGTTACACATGCTCCTTTCCAGTTCGACTTCTTAGGGTTTGAAGATAAGAAAACTACAAAAAAATGAAAAAATCAAAACAAAATCCAAGAAAATATTTGTGGGAAATTATTCCAACAAATATATTTTAACAAAGTAAGTTTTCTCTTTTTGTGAACAACTTTGGAACAAAAGCAGAGAATATAAAATACCCAGTTTCTCTGGTTTTGTGAGAAAAAACATTTAAAAAATCCAGTTCCCATGTAAAGATAACATGTTTTTTTCTTTTAGAACCCCATTTACAACAATGAAAACATACATTTCCCATGGAGACACAGCAAAAACTTGTCTACAGCAAAGAAACGTGTATGAACAAGTGCAAGTATGTACTAAAGTGAAAATACATTGAGTCCTAAATCTTTAGGTAGGACCCAGTAAGTTGACCTCTGTGTCCTTCCAGCCAGTCTTTACCATGTAACCTTTGGAATAACTTTGGAGTGAAATAACCCGGAGAGGCCCCATGACATGTCAGCCGTGATTATTGAGCTGGTTTGAATGGCCAACCTTATTATCTGGACCAAGGTTTACAGATAAAGAGCCCTTCATTCTTTCAGGGTTGCTTTGTGATTAGCTGTTAATTTTCAAAGATAATGCTCCTTTTTTTTTTTTTTTTTTAGTCTATAGATCTAGAACTTTGGTCCATCTGGTCAACATTGTACTCAAGACTTTTGTCAAAGATTAAACCTTGTTTTTGGAACTTTTTTTTATTTTATAAGTAAGTAAATTGTTATCCACTCTCATTTTGTTGGTAAAGTTTAATAAATAATAAAGCTTGTTTGTTGCTTTATTATGAGGAAAGTAAATAAAAGTGACGGTTTCACACCTTAAACAAATCTAAACATTTATCATGTAGAAAAATGTGTTTTTTTTAGATATCTTTTCCTTTCTTCTGGTAATATTACAACCCAATAATACCACTATATATGAGGTCTGTGCCAAAATATCTATATTAGGGCTGGGAATCCCTGGGTACCTTGCGATACATGGCTCACGATATCGCGATACTGCGATGATTGGTAAAAATCGTCTCATTTAAATTAGAAAAATATATCCCCATTTATTTATTTTTTAGCTTGAATACAATTGTAATAAATGACTTGCGTCTTATTTTGTGCAACAAATACACACTGCAAATCAGTAATACTATGTCTTTGACGAGCATTGACACCAATTGAGTTGGAATTATCTGTGAATTTCAGTGTTAATAGTAAACATGAACAGTTCTACTGGAATTATCGTGTTAACGGTTAAAAAGTTACAGCAAATCAAAGAACAAGCAAATGAGCGCAAGGTAACATGGGGCCATTAATAACGATAAAATAAGGGCCAGATATATTTACATATATATTTTCAATTTTCTGCCCAGATTTGAAAAACAGAGTTACAGAATCAAAGATGGGCGGGGCTTTTATACTAGAATTGCTGAGCAAGATGATGCGGAACTTCCTGGACTTACACCAGTTGACCAATCACAAAAATTCAACTGCAGCAATTGTTTCAACCTGTAGGGGGCAGCACAGACAGTTTTTGACTATTTTCAGTAATTAAACAAGTTTATTTAAATTAATCAAAAATGTGTCAATGACCAAAGACTGTACTTTTAAAGCCCCATTTATAGAGGTCAACAATCAAAATAAGTTGATTTAGGGTTTGGTTATCCTTTAAGCAACCAACGAAAGTTACAATTTCCGCTTCCAGCTACAGATCGATTCTGACGCCGTCTTGCGCGTGACCAGAGGGCCCTCCTCGAATTTGAAAAGACAGATACTTGGCGATAACCCATCGGGAATCAATCGGTGGACGAAATATCGCAATATTTTGGCACAACCCTAATTGATATTGCAATATACCGCGATATTTAGTCCTGTGATTGATTCTCGATGGGTTCTCACCAAGTATTGATCTTTTTTTTTTGTTTGAAGAGGCTGTAAAACGTTATATTCCTTTGGTGAGATGCTCCTTAGGTAGATAGTGTGCGTGTTTCAAGACTTTCTGTCGCAGGCACCAATGTGTCTCTCAGCTATTTGAATAATTCAATTTTTGTTTTGTTGTTTACAATGATTTTGCACTAAGTAGTGACACTGCTGTTCATGTTTACTTTTGTTAACACTGAATTTGACAGATAATTCAAATTCAATTGGTGTCAATGCTTGTCTAAGACATAGTATTACTGATTTGTACAAAAGTGTGTATTATTTGTTGCACAAAATAAGACACAAGTTGTTTGTTAGGATGGTTTTTAAGCTAGAAAATAAATTGGACATATTTTCCCCCAAAATACGTGTTCTTTAGTATAATCTGAGTCATTAGAGATTATTTTTACCAATAATCGCAGTATCGCGATATCATCGATATCGTGAGGTACCCAGTCCTACTTTCTATCCATTTGAATAAGCACGGATTAAAAAGTCAGAAGAGCCAGGAGTTTTCATAGAACTGTATTATCATACAAACACAAAGAAAAGTCACATATTACCTGGGAGCTGAAGCTACAACTTCCTCGACAAAGAAAAGTTTAATGTGAGCGTAGACTCAAAAACAAGAACATAGATCAGTTCAACTGACAGAGATACATTTGTGTGTTTTTTCTTTTTATTTTTGCACTTCTAGATAAAGGTTGGAAAACCAAGGATCACAATCTTATGCATTACCAGCGACCACGATACCAATTTTGATTAATAATAATAACAACAGATCAGGCAATCTATGTTGCACGAAAACAAAAGAGAAGGAAGGAAGGAAGGAAGGCTGCAGACGGAAGAATGAAGAAGAGATGAGTTCTTAGTGACTCACTCTTAACATGCTTGCATCAAAATGTCAAAAATAGAAGATATCTAGTACTTGTACACGAGAACCACCTCAAAAATGATGAGTTTGCTAATAAAGGTCTGCCGATTTAAAATGTTCCTCGATGAAGGGCCGCACACCAGCTACGCCTGAAGGGGAGTTGATGCTAAAAAGAGTTTATTTAGAATCTTCCTGCAAAAAGAAAACACTTTCATTTAGTAGGAAGACACAGTTGATCTCATTTTCTCTTGCTGTGTTCTTCTCACTTACTTGGGCTGTAGGAACGGGAACGAGACCTGTATCGACTGTAGTAGGGCGACGGCGAGCGCCTGCGACTGAAAACAAGCGAAGGATGTGACCGACTTTCTCTGGCACGACGATCCAAACTTTGAAGCTTTACTCACCTATACCTGTAGTCGTACTCGTCATATCTGTCGTATCTGTCGTAACTGCGGTCGTAGTAGGAGTCCCTTCGCTTCCTGGGGCCTCCGCCACCTCCATTGCTGCAAGATGACAAAGAACTCTCAACAAACCAAAAAGCTCCGGAGCCACGAGTACACCTTCATCCCTCTTTGGATTTAAGAAAAATGCTTACATCTGAATAAATAATAGGTTGGTTACTTAAGTTTTGTCTTTCTTAAATTTTTAAATCATAAATTACAAACTTTATTTTTTGTTGCTATTCAGAGGCAAAGATCTTAAAGTATAATTGCAAGTAAATCTATTGTATCAGGATCTTAATCGGCACAGGATGCATTTTATTTTGAAAGGAAAAAGGTTGTGATGCTGTCAAGAGTTATATAATTAGGGCTGGGTTGATAACGTTTAATGGGATTTCCAATAGGACGGCTAATGGTAACGCTCGGTTGACGTAAACATATATTGATGACTAAATGAACATCTTTATAAACTCACAGGTAGGAATTTTACAAACTCTTAAGGAAATATGTTTTAAAAGTAGCCATTTGTGGTCTAACGCAGTTTTTTGCTCATACTTTCTACTTCTTCTGGGAAAAGGTGTACAGCAATAGCGCGATCGCCACCTAGTGGCCAAACTGAAATGCCCTCCAGGAGAAACAGAACAATGAAACAATCTAATATGTTCAAAACAGAGTAGATTATTAATTTAATTCTAAACAAATGTTTATAAATGTATAAACTCAAAATTGAATTGAATTCAGAGGATCGAAAGAACTAAAAAAAAAAAAAAAAAATCTGAATAGAATTGATCCAGGCTCTTGTGAATCAAAACTGGAAATCATTATCGACACTCAGCCCTATATATATATTACTGTAATAATTAAACTATTGTAAATATTCATAGGCAATATTTTATAAACGAAAGGCCACAAAAATATAAATAAAATGCCTTAACAGTGAGGTGGCTCTCGGTCAGCTGCAGAGCCCAGTCATAGACCAGGAAGCCTTAAACCACATGTTTCATTGAGTGGACATGAACTATGTCCGTGTAAAGGTGACATTTGGTAGTGCTGCTGATCTTACTAAGTTGGTCTTCCCATGTAGATTCCAGGTGTGGGAGTGTGGGGGCGTTTGGTAATGGAATAATCCACTCGGATCTGCCTCCCATCCATGTTCATGCCGTTGGTCTGCTCTATTGCCTGAGATAAGTCAAAGAATATACAAGACCAGCTTGTTGAGTTCAACTTAAAAAAAGCTCACCCAACACTTGATTTGACACAATCACAGCAAGCTTCTGAAATCTGAGACAAGTCTGACATCTAGTGGTCAATCTGTGTAATCACAGCACTGTGCTTTCAATTTCAGTAAAAAACCAACATATAAAGAACGCTCTTATGAGAACATAAAACGTTTTTCTTCAACAAATGTTTTCCGTACCTCTCTGGCATCGCAGAGCCTCTCAAAGTAGATAAACGCAAAGCCACGGGAGCGGCCGGTGCGCTGGTCATGCACCATGTTGATCCCAGTCAGACGTCCGTAGCGTGAAAACACCTCCCTCAGGTCACGCTCGGTTGTGGATAAGTTCAGGCCAAAGACCCCGAGACAGGTGCTGGGATCAGGGTTCTCCTGAAAAGGTTAACACATGGAAGAAGTTGAAGATACCTGCGTAACACAGTTAAATATGAAATTTAGCCCCCAAAAAAGTATGTAAAACCTATTTTACTTTTCAATTAACTGTATTCCTTTCGGCCTTTTTTGTTCAACCTTTGATGTTTGTTTTCCACTTGATTAAAAAAGATGTTCTTGGTTGTGTCCACATTCCTTCACTACGTGGTGCAATATATAGGGCATTTACTGTGTCTACAAGGATGGAAATTTCCCAGAAGTCTTTGCAAAAAACTAGTGTGCATCGATGCTCCCTCAAATGGATTGGATTTAATTGTTTTCTCGTTTGAAAAAAATGTATTTAAGTTTGTTTTTTTAATCATCCAAGTTTAAATCATCAGAACACAGCAGATTCATAAATAGACTGTAAAATGTTTAGGATGTTTTTGCTTCGGTGACGTCTTACATGATGTTTAAAAAAAAAAAAAATCGGTATAATCAACGCATGCTTGATACATGTTAGACAAAAAAGACCAACATTAGTTTTTTGTAGCCACACAAAAACGTGAACACGAAGATTTATTATTTTTTTCTATTGTCTAAATCAAAAATGTAACTTTAACAAAAATCGTAATTATTTTTGGGGTGATTAGACTGTTACAGTTTCGTTTAAATGTGTCTTTTGGCCACTTAACCTTAATCCTGTTTCTTTTATTTAAACTTAACTTCAAGTTGTTCAAAAGTGGCTCAACTCTGAACTTGAATTTGTCCTATAATCCAGACATTTTTTACTTCCTTTCTTCTGTCCCCATAACCTTATTTATAAAACATCAATTCAACATCAAAGCGCTACAGAGACGCATCATAAAGTTGTGAAGACAGTGAACTTTTAGGAAACAATTGTCACCAAACTATCAGTTCCACTAACTAAAAATGAACTTGTGCAAAAAAATTAAAATAATAGGTTTTGTTTTTTTATTTTGAAATATCAAAAAGATTGTCTGATTGGAAGGTGTCTTTGGTAAGATTTGCTGTTCATTAAAAAGAAGAGGGAAGTCATTCTCTGAGATTTATAGAACTTTACATCTTGTGAGACAATATTACTATAAATATAATAGTAATTTTAGTTCTTACAATTACAAAAAATTCAGAGTTATTGCAATAAAAATCTCCCCCCCAAAAAAACTAACAAAAAAAGAACACATCAACAGTGGAAGTTCAAATTAACTAAGAAATCCAGATGAACACAGGAGCATCGAACAATGGTTGTGTAGGGAGTAAAGCCTTCTTTGAACAAAGCAGATGCCTCAAGTTTCACCTCTGGATCATTTACAATGCAGCTTTGACTCTCCTCCCTCTGAAGCTCCTCATTCATTCACACACAGGATTAGGAAAAGACGGATGCTGCCACAGTAAACTATTTCTCCAACTCAGAATAGCAGTAGTATTCTGACCCAGGAAAATCTCTGAACTGTATCGGAGACCAAATGATAGTCTATGAACAGAGAATGTTTTCAGGAGAAGGTCCTAAACAGAGCATGGAGCCACAACCCAAAACTGTCAGTTTGGGTTTGTTTTAACTTGATCTTTGCTTCAAGGTCGACCATTGGAAAAAATGTAAATTACAAGTAGCAACGAGATTATGAATAAAGAATTATATGAAAATATTATTCTGGGAGGATGTAATCTAAAGTCCAGACTTCAAATCAGTGAAACTGGTGGTGGAATATCAAATTACTGTTCAAGAAACAGTCATTATTTGTGTGATGATGTTATGTATTACTTAGTGGTGTGGCACTACACTGCACCCTTGTGGTTTCTTTATGCAACAACAAGGAGAGACCTTTGTTTTTCAGGATCTTTTATTCTATTCAAGCCTCATAACTGACATTTTGACTTGCATGAAAGACTACATTTAACGTAGCAATCACTCTTGATCTGAGATGGGAGTTTTTTTATTCTGTACTCTATTGGATTTTTTGTTTTCTTTGCACAAGGTTCCACAAGCCTCTCCAGCTCTTTAAGTAACTTGATCCTTAGAACATTTAAAGGGCCTATACCACACTTTCAGAGTAAAAGATACCCATATATGATCAGATATTACCTTTGGCACGCTAAAGAACAAATTATTAATGAAATATTAGTTAATTTTGTGAATTCTTTTTTACCTGAAAGTAAAACGCATTGATTTCGCTCCTTGTGGGACCCGCCCATTTCATGATGTCAACCTAGAGCCGGCCTCTGCAGCATGTCTTCTGCGTTTCAGACGAAAAGAAAGATCCGATTTCATCTTTCAAATGTGGATGTACATATTGAGTATCTGCCTTAAGTAGCCACGGCGTTTATTTCAAACATTATTGAAATGATGTGAACGTTGTATTATGTGAAAGTTTCTGTTCTCTTTGAAGCATCACCAATCTCTGTATCAAAAATTCTCTTTGCTTCCATGTGAATCATTTTCCTGGAGACACGCGCACTTTTGCGTCTTTGCTCAATGATCCACGTTCAAACCAGTTCTTGTGATTCGTCGCTTGGTTTTTCCACCAGGAAATAGTCCGCCCCTTTCGCCAGCCGTCTTCCCAATATCACCACCTGCTTGTGCTATTCTGATGCCTTTAGGGTCCACAGCCAAATGTCGTGCAGATTCCTCATCAGAATGTTCTTCGGCGTATGCCACCGCACAAAGTTTAAACGCTAAATCAAGCTAGAGTCGCATTACCTGCGGAATACTTGTGTGAATGCTTTTTGCTGAAAGTAGTTGCTGAAAATGCTGAAGCTTTTTGCTGAAAATGGTGACGCAATTTACTTTAATTGCTGAAAGGATTTTCTAAAAATGCAAAAGCTATTTGCAAAATGTTAAATTGCCAAAAACTAGAAATTTCATTAAAAAAACAATGAAAGAGCACTAAAGTTTATCTAAATTTCTGAAAAATTTGTAGTAAATTTGCTTAAAAATCTCTAATACATGCCAGTTTTGCAAAAAATATTTAGTGTGTTACTTAAATATGAGCTAAACACTAAATTAGCCAAAAAACCCCAATGGATAACAAATTAACCAAAAATGTTAGCATGTTGCTAAAATAATAGCTAAACTCAAAAATAGCCTAAACTTTCTCTGTAAACTAAATTAGCCAAAACCGTTAGTTGGATGCTAAAATAAAAGCGAAACTTTAAAGTTCCCCAACAGCAATTTTTTTTTTTTATTTAAAAAAAACGTTTTCAATAGTGTTTTAATCATAACTATGAAGTTTTTAACCAAAATCCCACAACCTAATTGTCTTTCATTTTTCATTCTGATCTGAAGCTTTCGTCTGAAAAATATTCTCTGGGGGGCTTTCAGTTATCCTTTACAGCTGCGGTCAAATGAGCCGCCGTTCACATTTCCGTGGTCACATCAAGAAGCTCCGTGGAGTCTGGTGGAGATTTTCCAGCGTTCTCAGTCCTGCTACCGTAAGTATTGGATGAAACTCACACCAAAAATCCAGTGATGCTGATTTGACCACAGAAATGTGAACGGCGGCTCATTTAACTGAGACAACGGTAAGATTACCTTCTCCTCTCCGGAACCTGAGGTTTGCACGCTTGCTGGGCCAGATTAGGGGTTTTGCGCACGTGCAGCAGAGCAATGGTGATGTAATAACTGCTCATTAATTCAAACAGAGATTTTCTGTGACAGTTTGATTGACAGCAATTTAAAAGGAGAAATACTGAGAAATCCAAAAACAAAATTATTTCTTTGTTCTCTTTCATAAGAAAAATGCCACACATACACGTTAAAAACTTAAAAAAACAGGATTTTCCTCAGAGGGGGACTTTAAATTAGCCTAAAAAACCCCAGTAGATAACAAATTAGCAAAACGTTAGCATTTTACTAAAATATTAGGTAAACTCCAATTTTTGGGAAAATTACTAAAAAAAAGATTTAAACATGGCTGGTGAATATATTTAAAGGTTTGTTGCTAATCTACTTAAAATGTTGAGATTTGAAGACTTTCTCATTCATTTCCTATGAGGCATATTTTGCTCAATATTTTAAATACTATAAAGTTTAAGAGGGCTTCATAGGTTAATTGGTGACTCTAAATTGCCCCTAGGTGTGAATGTGAGAGCGAATGTGTGTGTGATTGAGGCCCTGTGACAGACTGGCGACCTGTCCAGGGTGAACCCCGCCTTCGCCCATCAGAAGCTGGGATAGGCTCCGGCAGACCTGTGACCCCAAAAGGGAAGAGCGTCCAAGAAAATAAATGAGTGAAGGAAAATGAATAAAGTTTCAGAGTACCAAAAATACAAGCAGTAATGTCCTGGACGAGCTGAATGTTTTGATACTAAGACTGCTGAAATGGCTGATTTCCTGAAGCTAGCCGAATGTGCGTGTTAGCATGGGTATGGTGCTAAAGCAGCGCAGACGCTTCCTGAAAGGGGCCGTTCTCAATTTAGAGGAGCCGTTCTCACTGGTTTATGTCACGCGGGGAGGAGCTGCTCATTTCCGTGGGTTTGGGAGGGGCTGCTGCTCAGAGTGCAGGCTTTAAGGAGGATTAGTAAGAAAAGCATAAATGGATGAAAGTATCCTTTTGGGGTTCTTTATAACCAGGAATGATTATTATAATACACTTATAAGCTCAAAAAGTTGATTCTTCATGGTATAAGTCCTCCACCTTCTCCACCTCTGCTCCCAGTAACCACACCGTTCCACTTGAGTAGCTCATTTACACACAAATAATCTACTTGGCAACAGCTGACCTGCATTTCTTCTTGTTACACCTGCAGCATATCTAACCAACGTCTTACAGCCCTCATACATGCCCTGCACAACTCTAACATTCTTCTCTGTCACTCCAGACTTCCTCATCCAAACCACAGCTTTTCTTGCTGCATCCTGTCATAAACTTTCTACAAAATCATCTACCACAGAAATAAAAATCAGCATCACCTGACTTTCTTCTCCAGAAGCATTTTTAAAGCATTTCCTTATCAAACAACTTTAACACTACAGAATTCAGGAATGTATTTGGGTTTGTGTTTTTATATCCTGTTAAAACATACAAGTGTTAGTGAAACTATACTGTTTTCTTGTGTATATATTTTTTCCTGCTTTGTTTACTTAAGAAATCCACTTTTCTTTAAAGATATGTTTAATAAATTCAGTACTAAAACCGTTAATATATGCAAATCCTTTGAATCCCACTTTCATATGGAAGCAATCCTGAAAAATCCCATTCCACTCACTCTGGTACCGGTGTGGCGGCGGCGGCTGGACATTGGGGACGCGTTTTGGCTCCTCTTACGGCGATGCTCGGGGCTGTAGGACGGAGAGCGGGACCTCCTCTGAGGAGAGCAGGACCGAGAATTTGAGCGGTGCGGGTTGGATTGCCTCCGAGAGCGAGACCTGAAGAAGTAAGAGGTGCTGCATTAACTGGTACAGACATACCTAAAAAAAACATGAACAAAAGAGACAAACAACAACAACACACCTGACTTTTGAATGGGAGTCGGATCTGGAGTCCGAGCGGATGCACGCCTGAGACGGGCTTTGGGAGCCAGACTTGCTCTGCGATTTGGTCCGAGCTGGACTTCCATGACCCTGTTTAGATCGGGAAAATTAGCACAGTGGCGTGTTAAATGGGGAAATTCATGTCTTCTGCACTTATAGATCTTTATTAAAGGAGGGCTTTGTGAAGGACTTTTGATCAAAAGATTAAAGAAAGTAAGTACACAAACATGTAAAGTTCTGCCTTAAAAATAAGTAAAAACATGTTTTTAACTTTGTAAAATGTACTCTAATATTATATGAATTTGCAAAACAAGTTGTACACTTTTCATGCATTATATTCAACTCTTTTTTAACAAAAGAAAATTTGCAAAGTTTCAAGAAAGAAAACAGTTTTGGGATTTTCTTAGAGGTTTAAGAAGAGGCTGAAGATCTGCTGTTTTTGATTTGTAAAAGCTTCTGCTTTCACAACTGGGATATTCCCAAAAAGGAGCCAAACACCTATAAGTTCTCATTATGGGAATGTTGTATGCATAATGTTGTACAAAGTAAAACTAGGATTGCCAGATATAGTCATTGTTTTGATCACTGAATGTGCTTCATTTTGTTGCATCAGTTTTATGTATTTCTTTTTTTTTAATTATTTACAGGAACTATCGAACAGGAAAATGTGATTTAAATAAAACCCATAAGAAATGTTTAGGGGGTACAATACCATAAATGGTGAGCGATATTGAACCATCCAGACCTACAGCTTTAAGCCATACAGTAGCTCAGATGAGGAAAACAAAGACGTACATGGATCTATTTGTCTGCAAGTGGATGCATCAGAACGGAGCAGAGCAGATTGTAGCTTCTACATCACTAGTTAGTACAAGCTTTTTCAAATTCCATTTTTTTCCATCTGTTCCTAATTCACATCACTTTATGAAAAGAAATACTTAAAAATGTAATTTTAAGCTTAAATTTCTTCATATTTGCTCTACATCGTGAGAAAATCAACACGAAAAAGTTAAAAATAACATTTTTATTGGGTCAAGTGTTTAAGACAAAGCTTTTAAAATGGATTTTCTGGGAATCAAATTCACAAATAAAAGCTTATGGTCATTGTGTTTCCTACAGGCACAAATATGATCATTTCCTGGCTTATTAATGATAAATCAGTGTATATAATCTGAGGAAATTAGTGCATGTAAAACCACAAGGTTTTTAACAACCTCAATATGCTTCAAACATACATGAAAAATGAGTAAATATAATGAACTTATGTAGGCTTTTTTTTAAAATTGGAATATATCAATTATAATTATTTTATTTGTTAATAAAAGGGCCACAGATCAGGTTAAAAGTTGATTATTTTGGCTTATGGTGAAAACTCCCATCAGGACAGGATCTTTAAATCCCCATCATTTTAAACTTTCATTATAATTAATTTAAATTAACGTGTATTTGCAAGATATATAGAAATCAGATAAAACATCTCCTGTGAAAACTATTTTAAACTTGGACATAGTAAAAATAAATGCATGCCCAATTTTTAATAACTTTTTTTTAATTCACATCGAATTAATCTGTTTTCATAGAGTAAAATTTAATTGTTTTAAATGCCCCGCATGTAATTTGGCACTTCTCGCCCACTGTATCTCTCAATCATCGAGTTTAAGTGTTGCAGCAACAGCTAATTAGGCTAAATCATCGAGTGCAAACAGACAGAGTGGCCTGGGACATCTGATAAATGCTAAAGCATGCTAAGGGATTGGCAATGGCTTTAGCAACATCCATGCGGACTCGAGCTTCGTATGTGAACATCGTAGACACACGAAATTAACCAAAAACAACGAAAATACGCGAAAGAATGAAAGTAAACCGTCGATTTAAAGGTTCTAGTTGCTGTTTTTTCCTTAGCAAAGACCTACTAGCTTAGATGCTACATTCGGAGGAGCGTAAAAGACAATGCGCTGTATCGACGTTTCAGATGGAAGCGGATCATTTATATGCCTTTGATGTAAAATAACACAGTTATATTTGACAATTTCAACAGTTAAATAAATAATTAGCATTTATCAGAGGCCACATAAAGTGGACAAACAGTATGCTAACGCATTGATAGCCAAAACAACATACCCGGTCCCGTCTGTTGTAGTTTCCGTCCTCGCTGCCACTCATTGTTTAGTAGAGTTACAGTTTATTCTTTTAGCAGCAATAAACTGAATTATTTTAATTTTCTGATGTTACAGATAAATTCCGCTTAATCTTGAGTGGTTACCTCGAACCGAATGCCTTGTCACTTACGGGTGTAAATAAAGTTACGACAAACCGAAATCTGTGACTGTCGGTTTGTGCTACCGTAGGTGGCGCTGTGTGCTAACAACGTCACAAACGACGCAGAACACGGACCCACGAGTCTGCGCAGTACCTGCTTCTTCTTTTCTTTTCTTTTTCTTTTTTTTTAGGGTGTGAGTAACTACGCCTTCTTAAGTCATTGATTGGACCTTATTACGTTTTGTGTTTTTGTCAATATTATTGACAAAAAACGAATTGACAAATAGCATAATTATTTGTCAATAAAGTTTATAAAAAAAAGGTAATCAGATCCTGTCATGCTGCAGTTTTTTAATGCCACAGCCTTAGATTCATTAATAATTACACACATTTAAAAGCTATTAAAACCTGTATGCTATTTGAAAAATATGGTTTGGATAATTGGTAATTTTGTTTAATTTTGTTCAGCGTGCTCTGAACCCGGATCTTATTTTGTTTTCTTTTTTGTCATTTACTGCTCTTTTTGTTGGCCCTCTTGTTCATTTTTTGCTGCTTATGTGTGTATCTTAAGTTTTGTTAATAAAGTTTAAGAAAAAAATCTGTTAGTAAGCTAAATCGTAAAGGTAGTCCCCGGGGACTGGAAAGGAAGAAATTAAGGTTGAACATTTTTCTAAAAACATTTGTTTATTTATGCTTTTAAAGAAAAAAATTAAGCCCTCGACGCATTATTAAACATTATGAGAAACAGCGCCCCCTGTAGTCATTATCTCTAATAGCAAAATCTGACGGATCAGATTTCATGAAGCTCGTTCTTGCATTTATTTGAACCTTTTCTGAAACATTTGACACATAAAAGAAACAAAACTACAGAAATATTATAATTGAAAAGACATTTAAGTTCAGAATTTCTACTACGTAATAAAAAAAATAGTTCAAATCTGTGATTTAAGATAGTTTGAAAGGTCCACCTTAAAAAATCATTCACATATTGACACATTTGGAAAATATTTGGAATATCTGTGGATCTTGTTCTTGCCCTGCTATTTCAAGTGCTTTGTGAGCATGCAGTTAACATAGTACATATGGGACTCGAGTACATTTTTAGTTTGAACCTGGTTGACCTTCAGTAACAAGTGACTGTATCAGCTTTAACTGCTGTGTAGAGCAATGCTAGTGGGAGAAAAACAGAGCTGTGTCATTCGTCGGGGAATACTCCCTTTAAAATTTCCATTCCTGAATCTTTTTTGCATTAAATATATCAGATTACACATGTTGTGAAGGGTTGTACTCTTTTTTTAAGTGTGAAAAAGTAATAAGATTAAATGAAGAAGACATTGACAATTTATGAAATAAATTAAAATATTTGACAGAAATACACACATGTATTTTTTTTTAATTTATTTTAAACAATCAAACAAAATAAGCTAACATCTGATTATCCAACCATGGAGAACCTTTGTGATCAAATCTAGCAGCTCTTTTTTATCATTTGTTTATTCTTTTTTATTTAATTTAAAAGGAAAAAAACATACATTTTTAGTCTATGTCAAGGATTTATATGAATCATGTCTTGATGATCTTAAAATTCATTTTTTGCATTTTGTTGTTGTTGAAGTGGAGAATGTGTACAGTGGAGCTAAAAACCTTTTTCCAAAAACAAGATGAAACAAGAATAGAAATGATCCACAAACAAAAAAGCAGATGGCAAATATTTTGTATTTGACAGAGTTCTAATATTCAAATTTAAAATATAGGATTAATACCTTGTTTGCTTCATTTTGGAGCTAGTGCTGTTACTTTTACTGTATTAAGAAGACAAACAAAAAGACAAGAACACACACAGACACACACTCTGTGACGTCAATCAGCTAAACAAACATCCATTGGCAAACAGACGGTAAGAAAAGACTGTTTAACCTGAAAGACTTCTCATCTGTCACAGCAACATTCTTACAACTAACAATGGAAATATATACAAATAAATTAGAACATTTAGCATGTAAACAACAGATAAAATCATGTCACAGTTTACACAGGAAACAGTCTGATTTATTGTTTGTCTATAAAAATCAGATTGTCTGACAGAGAAAACCTTTTTTAATCAGCAGTTATTTACTTTTTTCAGCTCTGTAGCAAGAGCTGCTTTTATATGTAACATATGACTAATTGTATGACTTAACAGCATAGGATACACTTTGTGGTAAAAATGATCCATTAGATAATTAACTCGTAAAACATTTGACTTTTTACACCATCTGCTATACTTTTATGCACATATATGCAGTTAAACGTTTACCCTCATGCTCAGCATAACAAAGATCACATCTCCTGTAAGCGTTTACAGGAAAATGAATCACCTTGAAGCCTATTGATACAATCATGAATCAAACAATTTTGGTTCCAAAATTATCTTAATTTAGCATCTACTCAAAAGCAAAAACACAAGTGATTTTTTTCATGGTTGGACATAAATCCAGGTGTCTATGAGTTAAGGTCAATAGAATTTGAGGTGAAAAACCCTTTATTTTGTAGTGTTTTCAGTAGGGTTGGATATTGATAGTAATTTCCAGAAGTGATTCCGTTTTTTATTCTTTATTCTTCTGATAAACTCAATTCAATTGGATTCAATTTTGAGTGTACAAATGTTGACACATTTGTTTATACATTAATAATCTATATATGTTTTGAAGATATTCATATTAATCTGATACAGATCACACACTGTAAAATGTATTAGTGAAATAATGAGATTGTAAATAGTATTTGCAATTTCTAAAAAAGAGAAACTCTAACAAAAATGTTTAGCTCATTTAAATTGTAATCATTGTTCTGCTTCTCCTGGAGAATGTTTGAGTTTGGCCACTAGGTGGAGCTGGCGCTATAGCGGTACGTTTTTCAAGAATAAGAATAAGAAGAATAAGCATTAGCAACATTTACAATAAGCAAAGAATGAGCAAAAAACAAAACGTGTTGGTCCACAAATAATTACTTAGTTAAAATAGTTAACATATCTCCTTAAAAGAGATTGGAAAGTTACTGCCTATGAATTTATAAAGATGTTTATTTAGTCAGCGATGTTTGTTTATGTCGACTGAGCGTTAGCATTAGCCTTCCAATGGGAAATTCCATTAAACACTAGCATCAAGCTAGCAGATTTTAGCTTTATGTGCTAAATATATCTATATTTATGGATCAATTGTTGACCTTAGAGCGATTCAAATCAGGGGTGTCTGAAAAATAAAGTTTGGAAAAAGAACTAGCAACTTATTATTGCATCTATAATTCTTGTCATATATATAAAAGTTATGTTTAGCAGACATCCTCTTAGTTTTCCAAGTGTAATTTAAGAATGTGGAAAGACCCTCTTAAGGTGGAGGTTTATAGATAGGTAAAAGTTTACATTTCTTTTTATTGGAACAATCTCAGTGTAAATTCTACCTTTTGATTTGTTTCAATGTCAAGCATTAGCATAAAACTGGTTTATGTTGGGGTTGTACTTCCTCCAGAATCATCTCCAGGTTGTTAAACTGTGGAGCTCTTCCCTAACTTGTTTTTAGCAGGAAATAATTCAATATTTGGTTATTATCCAGTTATCAAAATGACCTTCTCAGGGTGTATCCCACCTTCGCCCAACAGCTGCGTTGGCTCCAGCAGCCCTATGATCCTGAAACGGACGAGCATAAAAATGAACGCTGTTTTCAGTGAAGTGAATTTATTAGTAAGGCTATTTCTAAGCCAATTCTATACATCACTTAAGCATAGCAAAAGAAGTACATTCACAGTAGAATTCAGTTGAGACTCTTTCATATCTGATCACCTTCATTCAGAGGGCAGGAGACACAGTGAAGCTTCTGATCCACATTGTAAGGCAAAGTCTCAACGCAGTTTGTGTGAAGGATCACTGCTCATCTTTGGGAAGGAGAAAGTCTCTGTGCTTCACAACATCGTAGCAAAATGCTGCTGCAGCTTTCTCTAGTGAGGATATGTGAAGGATATACCAGCATTATGCAGATATATACACAAATGATCAAAGTCATCTAGTGAAAAAAAATCCAATCAGCTTAAAGTGAATCACAAACCAGATTTTAAATATGAAAAATAAAATTTGAACATCTTTAAACTGGAAAGTACATAGATGATATTTATTAATTTGAAATAAATGTATTATAAACTTGAAAGAAATGTTTTTAAAAAAGTAAATTTAAAGCTTTAATTAGAAAAACAAATGAAAAATGTTTATTTCCAACAGCTGCTGTTTTCAATGTTTTTTTTTTCATTTCCATTACTTTTCATTCCTCAATTTACAGTTTCAATTCAAATTTTCCTTTTTTTCTCCCCGAGTTGATCCCGATTTTGTGTTTGGGTTGGGGTTTGAGTCCATTGATTATTCCAGGACATCAGGTGACAAAAGTTACAATGACAGCATCTCTGCTTCAAACCATGTCTGTTGTACATGCTGTCATTCCTAATTTATTTCACATTTTCAATTATTATTTTTTAATTTTCAATATTTCTTTCAAGCTTAAAATACTTTTTATTTTTAACAATTCCTCTGTGTACTATCCTCATTTTTTTTCAAATTAATAATCTGATTTTTTCATTCACTCTAAACCTGATTTGACAAACGTTTGTAAAAAAAAAAAAAAAAAATGGCACAAAAACACACATCAGATATTAACTTTCTTTTCCACGGCAGGCACACCCGTCTGGAGCAGCGAGCAGGTGATGTGTCCTTCCTCTCAGCACCACAGCAATAGCAAGGACATTTATATTGCCTTTAATGAAGTGCAAACACGTTCTTTGGATTACATCTGTTGAATGATCTGAACAGCTAAGCAAACCCGGCTAACTCTTCCTGCCAAAAACCTGCGTGCCTGTTTGCTCCTAGAAGTCTTGATTCAGCTTCTCAAGTGAAGCTAAATGTGTCGACAAAGTTGATAAAAACTACAATTAGCTTCTTTTCCTTTGATTTTGCTCAATCACTAAATGTAAGAAATGAGTAGAATAAAAAAAAGATAATTAAATAAAGACAAAAAAAACCTAAATTAAAAAGAGATAGAAAAAAATATGAGAACCTCTTTCTTATTCAAGAACTTCATTTAATTTAATTTAACGGAATATTTCTGAGATGTATCCTGGGATTTGAAGAGCCTGGATGTTAATAAATATCTATATTGCTTTTTTAAAATATTATCTGCTTCAGATAAGTTCTTCTTAATGCGGTCGAGGCCTGTTATGGATGTGCTGGTGAAGGTGCAACGTCTCTGGCGCCTCCTGCTTCGCCGCTTTCTGCAAGGCCTCGGGAGCGGAGGCGAGGACGCCTCCTGCTGCGTGGGAGGAGTTTGTGGAGGAGGCGTTGACTACCAGTTCGATTTTGCCCTCCAGCCTGACCAGACGGGTCAGAATGTCATCCAACAACACGGCTATAGTCCTCTTCAGGTCCGCTGTTGTGAGTTTGCAAGTGAAGAAATGGAAGAAAATGGGAAATAAATTAAACATTTTTTTAAAGTCCCACTTCTATCATATTTTGATCTTTTTTTAAATTATGGTAATGCCGTTTTTATCTGAAACTTGTCAATTTCCAGGACATAGTTTCAGCAGAGCGGCATTAGAAATTCACCTCCGAGTAGTGGGTGGGACAATTGGCACGGGGCAACCACACCCCCCAGACCCAAACCAGGTTTACTCAGGGGACGCAACAGTCAGAAATTCTTTTTTTTTTAACAAAAACATACTCAGAAAAGCTATTTGAACTTAATTTATCTTTACAAACGTCCTCCATCGTCACAAAAATGGTGTAAAAACCACAATTTTTCCATCTTTAAATGCTTACCGTAACCGGACATGGAGTTTCCCTGCGGCCCGCCTGGTGCGTTCTGGTTCTCCTCCGTGAGCACTCGGACATATCGCTGGCTGAGCTCCAGTATTTGCTCGCGCAGCTCTGCGCTGGTCTGGCGGCGAGGCTGCTGCACGGTGTAGCGCAGCAGCATGAGTCCCCAAACCAAACCGAACACCAGCAGGAGCACACCTAACTTCTGGGACATGTTTCTTTTCAGCATAGGAGCACCGAGCATGGTACAGGGAGGGTCAAGAGAAGGCACCTGGTTGAGGGCTGAAGGCTTTATCCTGATAACTAAACAGTTCAGGACAGATTTGTTTCTCCTACGAGAATGTCTCCTACATGGCAGACCTGCTCTCTTTAGAAGAGACCAGGAAGTTGATCCGACGTTATTAAACGTCCAGCGATTACGGGTTTTTGGAAATTTCCTTTAGCAGCAAGAAGTTGAAAGCAGCCACACAGGCAGGACGTTCAGCCAGCAGATCCACAGGCATTGTTGTCTGGAAAGCAAAGAAATGAATACAGTTAACAAAAACTTACAAAAACTGCAGCATCCTAAAGGTTTTAGTTGTTTTTCAAGAAATGTCTCTAAATGCACCGTCATTTCAGCCCCTTTTTGACCAGAAACCAGATTAGCAGTTTAGATTTAAATGGGAGAAACAGACAAACATGGTGGACGTCCATTGAGAAACCCCATCCATATCATAGCTGCTGGTCTGATAAACAGAACTGAGAGGGCACTGTGCAGACGGAGTGAAAATTAGCGGTCAATTTCTCAGTTTTCACACATTTGTCTCCCCGTTCATTCTCTCTTGGGTGGAGTCCCACTTCTAATTGAGGCCAGAAAAAGGGACAGTTACTGAGTGAGTGAATAAATTATGAAAAGAAAGGTAACTCAATATTTCCCCACCCACAGAAAAACACACGACCTCTCTCTGCCCTGGGCTTCAACAGGTGTTAGAAAATGAACAGCAGGGAGGAACAGAAAGACAATCATGAACTCATGACTAACAGTTAAAGAGGGCTCAGACTTTTAAAGATGGAATACAAGCGACATAACATAAAAACTGTTAAATGAAAAACGTGAAAATTTTACACCAAGAAAAAAATTGTAAAATTAGAAAAAGCAATCGAAAGCTAATGTAAACTGCTGTAATAGATAGTTCTTAACCGGTTTTATTATTTTAAAGGGTTTTGTTTTGATTTGGTCAAATAAAATAAAAGCTATTGAAGAAATATGTGAACATTTTACACAAAAAATTAACTAAAATTAGAAAAAGCATCAAAAGCTAATGTAAACTGCTGTAATAGATAGTTCTTAATCGGTTTTATTATTTTAAAGGGTTTTGGTTTGATTTGGTCCAATATTTTAAGAGCTATTGAAGAAACATTCTGTCATTTGTTGACGGCCCCTAAATATGGACAGAGTTATCCAACCTAAAACTAACTTCACAGCAGTAAATATTTTAGTAACATGTTAGCTTTTTTGGCTAAGGTGGCATCAGCTGAGGTTTTTTGGAATAATTTGGAGTTTAATGAAATTCTTCAAATTCTTTATGCACTTTCTACAAATTATGCAAGCTTTCTATCAAAACGTTCACGATTTAATTCAGCAAATGAAATAAATGCCTTCAGAATCTTCAGCAACCACATTCAGCGAAAGCATTCACACTAGCATTTTCACAGGTAATGCAACTTTTCTAGTTATTCTGGTGATGTCAATTCTTGTGTCTATTGTGATGTGTTTCTATCTACCTGTGTATTTCTCCACTTCCTAGGTTGTTATTTCAAACAAGAACATGTTCTCAATGGCTCATTGGGTTAAATAAAGGTTTAAAAAAACCCTGAAACAATTACACATCTGATCATGTTTAGTAAATCTAATGTTAGGATTTTTTTTTCCATTTTATGTATAATATGTGAACTTTCTAAACTTACTAAACTACTTTAAAAACAGAAGATAAATGCTTTAAAACAGTACAAGGTTGGCTACATGAGTCTAAAACATTAAAGTTTAAGTTTACCAACAGCAAAGGAGTGTGTGATTTTCAGGGCTAACAAGATAAATAACTGGTTTGGCTAACTGTGGATTCCACAGTAAATGTCAATGACGGTAGAAAAGGTGGGGTTCAAGCTAAGCTGAACAATTACTGACACGAATTGAGGTCAAGTGTCATCCATTAAACTGACTGTTGTAACACTATACAGCTACAGCTATAGTCATGGATACATGTTGTATTATCCTAATTAGCCATAAGTACGTTTTAAATATAAGTTTCAGAACATTTTTTCAGACTTTCTCACCGATTTATCTTGATGGAGTTATCTTAGCTAAAGATGTTTATGACTACAAGTGATAGCTTGATAAGCTAGCTCCCCACAGTCTGTGAAGCACATTTCACCGGAAACTAAACACCAGAAACTAACCAAAATGAAAACTACATTATCAATCTTTACCGGAAACCTCGCAGCTGCAGAGTGACGAGCTCCAGCGGATCCTTCAGCTGTCACTGCCTGCCTGCTGCTTGGTTCGCAGCAGCTCGCAGCTGCTGCCCCACCGCCGAAACAGCCGCCCGGATGCGCACGCGGCTTCCGTTACACCACAGAGAAACGGGTTACGGTGTTGCAGCTTCCGGTTCGGTTGTCCTTTCGGTGTGTTACTCTGTACAGTTGAGCCGGTCGCCGCTCCCAATGTCGTTCGAGTTCGGGTTCAGCTGCTGCTCTTGGCTTGGAGCGGGGAACTGTGCTGCTGTCATAGTTCCCATGAATGATTTCGGCTTGCGTCAGCAGCATTGAACTCTGGGATATGTAGTTATATTTAAATAGCACAAAATCCCAGCCAGTGTTAGAATGAACAGTTTAGAATAAAATTGAAAACAAAGTCCATATATAACCCAAAGTACAAGTGGTATAACTTTTGTGCAAGGCCCAAGATAAAGCTTTTATTTAAGAATGGGACTCAAGAGTGTAAAAATCTTATTATTTAAAGAATTCAGTTTGTTTGGAAAAAAAGTAAAGCACACAGATTTTCAAACAAATCAGCACATATATAATATAACATTTATTATTTCAAACAAAAGAAGGAAAGTTAGAATTGTCTTTGTTAATTCTTATATTTGCACCACATAGAGTCTAAACTCTAGAGTCTTAGGGTCAGAATTTGCATAATCCAGTGGGGCTTTGAGTTGTCAAAACCTGTTTTTTTTTTTTTTTAATTAGTTAAAATTTACTCAAACTTACCACATTAGAATCATAACTAATGTTTTCTAATTTCTGTCTTAGACCTTCAATAATCTTCTGATTTTATCTTGTTTTAAGAATCTATTTTTTTCTTTTGTCTTCATTACGTTAAATTAGGAAACAATATTTTTTTTTCAATATAATCTCATTTTGCTGTGTTCTGTAAATAATTCTGTGTATGAAATGTGACTAAGACAGAAATAATCTAAAATCGTACATGTCCAAATATTGTTATCTGAAAAGCTGTAGCAGGAAGACGATTATGATGATAAAAGACTCTTCACTTCAGCTTCGGTGTATCAGCAAGTATCTACAGCCATCTGGTTGGTCACATTGCTGTTTTGGACAGCTGTTTGAGCGACATCTTTACTAAATCTGAGGTCAGAAATGTATTCACAAACTATGAGCTGCATGTCTGTCAGACACAAGCAACACAAAAACAGACTGGGAAACGTAGTTTTTCCTGAGAGGTCATAGGTCAGAGGTACCATTGTGCTGCCTTCCAGTATATTCCTGATCTTATTCATAACTATGTGCACTGTAACCATGCACGCTTACCTGAGGACAAGAGCCCCAGATCATTTTGACAGGAGGTGCAGGGGCGGACTGACTTACCATTAGACAAAGGTAGGCAATCGCCTGGGGCCCCCAACATTCTTGGACCCCAAACCTAATAAAATAATTGTTATTCCTATCATTATTGTTTATATTTAACTCTGTCATTAAAAAAAAAACACCCAAAAGTACTGAAATGGCATAGGGCTGATCATGAAAAACGGTCATTCATGCAGTTACGGAGACTACTTGTTAAATTATTGACAAATCAAAAACCATTCCTTACTTATCAAGTGGAAAAATGTATTACTGACACTATTTAGAACTTAAATAATTAAAATGATTCAAATGTAGTCATTAACTCTCCAAAAACCAACACTTACTATTTTGCCGCTGCAGCTGTGTTGCTCTTTCTGTAGAAAATGTGCTTGTAGTCAACATATGGTCGTAGGAGCACATCAATTTCTGTCATATGATGCCCTAATGGTGTTTCATGTTGCCATAGTGAATCATAATGTCTTTGCTCGATTGCTCAGGGCTTTTTATGGTCGGGATGCTCGCACCTGATTCTAAGTACAACGACTCCGAATTGATTGAATCAAGTCTTTTCAGCTGTTCTGAAACTGAAAACTCTACGTTTGTAAACTTTGAGTCAGTGAACTTTGAGTTCAGGTTCTAACTCTGAATTTGTTAAACCTGCTTCTTGAAACGACCCCCCTGGAGGTATCTGTGTATTTTGGAAGCAATGTTTTATGTTGGTTATCGGTTGAGTCATATACTTTAGGCTGATAACATTAAAGAACTCCAAACCTGTTTGTAATGTGGGGCAACTTTTTAAATTTTGTAAAGCAATATTGCAGGAATCTTTTTTCTGCAATATTCTAGACATTGAAAGTTAAATGAAAAGGGAATGCTTTCCATTATAAAAGAGAAAAGTTCCACTGTGGGACATGAGGGGGCAGCAAAGAACAGCAAAGTGTCTCTGAAAGGAGCGTAAATACACCAAAATATAAATATGTCATCCAATTTTTTTAACTAAAGAAGCATAAATACAAAATAAGCAAGTGAAGTCCTAAACAGGACTGGTGTTTGTGAAATGTGTCAGCTTAAAGTTTGAATTCAAACAATAATGTTTCATTTAAATTCAGATTGATGTAGAAGTATTTATAACAAATGACTGCATGTGGTGTGATTAATTTCTAAATATTTGTGAACGAGTCTGTGTTGCGTCCCGATCATTCCAGAGTTTGGCTTTTGCTTTATGAGTAAACATGAATTAAACTCTTTGATTCAGCAAATCATCTCTTGTTACCTGTCACATTTCATTTTCATAAGCGCTGCACTGTCGTCTTTAGATGAAAACAGAGATGATGGCTGCCTGCTGGGACGCCCAGCACCGAGGAAGAATCACACATCTGCTGAGGCATCTCTCATCCACCTCTGCAACAAACACTGAAATGAAATGTTTCCTCCGTCAGAGGAAGCATTTCAGATCTTATCATAGTCCTTAGAAATCTGTGGTTTTATAAGGCATTTTTACTACTTTATAATAATGTAATAATATACCTTTAAAAGTTATTTTTGTTGTAATGCTTCTTGTTTTATGGATATTTTCTAATATATTACACAATATTTTCTCGAAATTGTAAAAAAATAATACCTTCTGGGAGGTACATTTTGTTTGCAAAAATCGCAAAGATTTACATCAAATGGTTTTTATGTTTTATAGCAAATGGTCCAACACATGGAGACAAATTACAAATGCACAAATCCACAAACAAAGCAAAGACAAAGTCAAAACAATGTGAAAAATGTCCCCAAAAAACAGTCAAAGAAGCTCCACTCAGAGCTCCAAGTTTTTATCCGAAGTGGTATTAATTTTACTCTTGTTGTGTTTGTTTTAAGCCTTCGGAATATTTTTTTTATTAAAAAAAAATGTTCATCAGGAGGTCGGTGTCACTTCTGTGTTATTGTGAAAAGCTAGTGAGTTTTGAGACAGGTTAAATATTGTACAAATTTTGGTCAAATTGGAAGTTTACCTCTTATTATGTGCGTAAAATTGCTTTATATAGCGTTCAGATGTCAGCCTTGCCGCTCTAAACTGTAAACTGGAAGTCACTTTGCACACTCGTCATTTTGTGTGACGTCGGGGAAAAAAACATAGTTAGCATGAGGTCCGAATTGCTTTTAAAATCCAGGGCACTATATAGTTTTTTATTAGTTGGAGATTAGGGTGGGAATTTGGACATAGGCTGTGTCAGCAGATCACTGCATAATTTAAAGTTTATTTCATTTATATATAAATGTTTACATATAAACATTACTCTATTGAATCAGTAGAATAGAAAAGAGAAGAACTTTGTTAATCCCTGAAAGGGAAATGACCTTGTTACCATAACTTTATTTAAAAAGTAGATAGATAATATAGTAGGCATCACTAAAAATACCATCCAGTACCCCATTATTTTAGTTTTGTATAGCATTACTATAGAAATACAGATTTTGAATTGTAAAACTTAACAATTTACTTTTTATTTCTTTGATTAAGGTTGATTAAAGTATAAGAAAGTTAAAAGTTTTATAAGTTATATGGAATTCTTGAATACAAATGCGACTGGATATAAAACCAAAATCACATTTCCATGGAAACGTAAATGTTACCGTCAGGGTTCAAATTATATGAATTAACAGATAGATCACATGTCCTTAAGTTCCACTGAGTGGTCAATTTAGTCATGTAGGTGGGTTTGATTGATGTTCACTTAAAGCTTCCCACTCAACACGTCACCAAAAATACCAGCAGAACCACAGAGCTATGCATTCAATGACGACCATTCTCTTTTTTTTTAAATTTGTGGTTAGATGTGCAGTCTACAATTGATTAATCCCATTACTCACAGTGGATCAGCAATGATGAGAGCTGATTTGTTCCACACTGGGAATGATGATTGAAGTAGATCATGTTTTCTCCACTGGCGCCCCAGTTTCCAGTGTCTTTCAAAGAGAAACTTAATTAACAAGGATTTACTCCCACTCAGACGTCCCCACTGTGCGGATGGAAAGTAAGAATAGACAGCAGCGGCGATGCTGCTGGCGAGTGCGTCTCACGTCACCTTTGGGCTAATGTTAGTATTACCTGAAGGAAGCCGGCCTGTTTGTGTGTGCTGCTAAGCTGAGCAGGTGGTCTTGAGGTAAAGGAGGAAGTGCTTTGCTCTGAGGACGGCATGACTGCACCTGGGTCTCAGAAGCTCAGTGCCCGACAGGAAATACATCTGAAAAGTGACACTTTAGATTCTGTTTGGGTCTCTGATGTCCAGAGAATCAGGATGCTGCTATGAATCCTGGGTGGACCTTAATTAATGAATTTGGAAATCAGATCCTTAGAAATAATATTAAACACATTTTCTTCCTAAACAAGGTAACTAACTAAATGCATGTTCAGAAGACTAATCAGTTGGATCATGAACACAGTCACGTATTTTGGTGCTAAACCGTTAAAAGCTTTATAAACCTGTAACATAACCTTAAATCCTCTGACAGACAGGTAACCAGTGTAAAGACCTCAGAACTGGACTGATGTGGTCTACTTTCTTGGTCCTTGTGAGAACCCGAGCAGCAGAGTTCTGAATAAGCTGCAGTTTCCTGATGGATTTTTTTGGTAGTCCTGTAAAAACACTGTTACAGTAATCAAGTCGACTAAAGATGAAAGCATGCACTAGTTTCTCCAGGTCCTGCTTAGACATCAGATCTTTAATCCTTGAGATATTTTTGAGACGATAGTAGATGTTTTTTAGTTTTTATATGAATAGATTGAAGCTCTGTAGTGACGTCTAACCTTTTTTCTTTAGCCCCAAAGACAATAACCTCAGTTTTGTTTTTGTTTAATTGAAGTAAGTTGTGACACATCCAGTCATTAATGTCCTCAATGCATTTACCAAGAGCCTGTACAGGGCCTCGGTCTCCTGGTGTCAGTCTAATATATATCTGTGTGTCATCTGCATAGCTATGGTAACTAATGTTGTTGTTCTTTATAACCTGGGCCAGTGGGAGCATGTAGATGTTAAATAGAAGTGGTCCCAGGATGGAGCCTTGGGGAACTCCACATGTAATTTCTGTTGGCTCAGAAGTGAAGTTACCAATTGACACAAAATATTTCCTGTTTTTTCAGTACGTTTTGAACCAGTTTAGTACTGGCCCAGTGAGACCCACCCAGTTTTCCAGTCGTCTGAGTAGTATTGCGTGGTCGACTGTATCAAACGCAGCACTGAGATCCAGTAAAACTAGCACTGACATATTTCCACTGTCTGTATTCAAACGTATGTCATTAGTCACTTTGGTCAGAGCCGTTTCAGTGCTGTGGTTCTGTCTGAAGCCGGACTGGAAGACATCATAGCAGTTGTTATTTATTAGGAATTCATTTAACTGATGGAAAATAGATTTTTCAATTACCTTACTTAAAAATGGCAGGTTTGATATCAGTCTGTAGTTGTTCATTTGTGTTTTGTCTAGACTGTCCTTTTATAGGAGAGGTTTTTTCAGCTGTTTTCAGTGGTTTTGGGAAAACACTCCCTAAGACAAAAGACAAGCTGTGGAGGGAGATGAGAGTCCGTGTTGTCCAGCAACAGCTCCAGAACATCACAGCTCTGGAGAAAATCTGCATGGAAGAAAGGACCCGAATACAAGCCACAATTTAGTCTTCGGGTTAAAAAAGAAGGAAAAAAAAATCTATAAGAAACGATTTTCTTTAGCTAGAAGTGTTGATTGAAGGGCATTTAAAAATGTATGAATTTCTGAGCGACGTCTCAGATTACAGAGAGAACTTCTAGAACTTCTTAACGCAACTTTATAAACAGTTTTTTTTTAACTAAAATCCCAAGAAATTCACTGCCAAAGGTAGTGGTGTTAAAGAGACAGACAGAAAGTCTTTCTTTGTGCATCCCGCAAGCTAGTTCTAATCAACATGGTGCACCCTACCTCTCCTCCTATGATAGCTATCAGCCTTTCACTAAGCCATAACAGAAGGCAGATGCAAAGCAAAATATATTGCATTAAATAAGACAAAGAAAAACTTGAAGGTATTCACACACAGAGGGTTGACCATCAAACAGAGAGCAGGCAAAGAGAAAGAGTAAAAAGTCCAATTAAATTAAGAGCTGGCACATTAGTTTGGGCCAATCACAATTAAAGTTAATTTATCTCCATGGCAACCCTTTAAAGTAGGGTGCAGGTAATTTGCTTTTGCCACCTGTTAAAAGGAATACTTACCCCACTTGCTACGTGTCACCATGGAAACAGCCTTTAGATTGATTGACAGATTCCTCTCTAAATCTTCCTAAATGAAGACACAACCACAAAAGATGAAATTGGCAATTAGTGCACGACGAGGCAATTCATTAACTTAGAACAGTGTGAGTAAGCATGACCTAAGTGGAGAGATCTTTCCTCTAATTCTCCCACAGGGAGTAAAAACCTCAGGGTGGCCACAAGACTATGAAAAAACATGGATACAAACCACTTGAAAACACATTCTCAGTCACTAAACAGAGACAGTAGTTATACCCAGATACAGAATTATTAAGAAAACACAAGAATGACCTATTTTGAGGATGTTTTTCACACAGTGCAAATTTTAAAGACCCAACCAGGTAAAAATCCTGTTTTTTTATTTATTTATTTTTTTTTTTTTTAACATGTTCTTACACATTTGAAGAAGTTTAAGTTTAAAATGGCATTTTTGGGGTATTTGTTCATTAATGGTTGTTGTGAATCAGAAGCAGATTATAAAAATACAGTCTGAAAAACAACTTCATTGTGACATAGAAGCTACAATCAGAAGCCACATTCTGTTGAATTCATTTGTAGACAAATAGATCCAGGAACGTCTTTGTTTTCCTTGTCTGAGTTGGTATCAGGATCAAAACTGTACGGCTGTTCCTATATTGCTAGCCATTTTTATTTATTTTTTTTTTTTGCACCGGTATTGTTAGTTTAGGGTATTGAGGACCTGTAAGCCAGCAGGGGAGTGTGTAAACAGATGGATGATGGGAAGTCATGGTAGGCGTACTCCACAGGACGCCACAGCAACATTTCCACTCATAACTAAGAGGCAAATTTCTGATGACGTCCTGCCACTCTGCAGAAACTAAAGTTAAAAGTTAAAGTCCCACTATTTGTCACGCACCTTGTTGTGTGAAATCTGTTCTCCGCATTTGACCCATCCCCTGGGGGAGCGGTGAGCTGCAGACACAGCCGTGTTTGGGAACCATTTGGTGGTTTAACCCCCAGTCCATCTCCTTAGTTCTGAGTGTCACGCAGGGAGGCACTGGGTCCCATTTTTAGAGTCTTTGGTATGACTTGGTCGGGATTTAAACCCACGACCTTCCATTCTCAGGGTGGACATTCTCCCACAAGGCCACTGGCTGGAAACTATGCCCTAGAAAACGACAGGTTCTTAGATTTTGTCTAAAAACGACATGATCAAAGGACTATTAGCATTATCCCAGCACCTGGCTTTATATTATCACTTAAAGCAGGAGTGTCCAACATATGGTCCACAGGCCACATCCGGCCCGGCAGATGGTTTAATTCGACCCAGTCAGGAAGAGAAAAACATAAAAGGATGTTGAAAAAAAAAGTTTCTAGCCCACTCCGAACCGAGGAGGTCCTAACAAGTACGCAGAGAATCACAAAAAGGGGGTGCAATATTTCCAATCAACCACAAAAACCTTCGATCGAGAGGAATCATCGCAGGATAGCAATCGTATTTTAATAGAGAGAAATCAGGTTGGTGCTAAAGTGGGTGCTAGGGAGAAGCACGCTTGCTTGTTGTTGGTCGCATATTAAAAAAAAAATAAATAAAAAAAAAAAAAAAAGAAAGTGAGTATTCGCACATAATTTTATCAGAATACATCCTGGCAGTGATGAACTTTTTTTTGGTCGCATGGACCGGAGGAAGTCCCGCTAGAATATGCAGCATAATCACTGAGGAGAGCAGCCATTACGGAAGGAGCTGTCAATGCCAAAATAATAAATAGCCCAAGCAGATCTCCACACTTTTTTTAACTTTTTTTTTTTCTTAAATAAACGTTATTGTTAACATGAGTTTCAGGACAGAAAATTGGTAGTGAAGTCGTTTGTCTAAGCGGCGTTACCGTAGTGCGATGTCATCACTAGTCGCAAGCCCCCGAGCCGATCTTACAGGCCGAGCACATGTGGTACCTACACCGGCAAACCGGTTGAATGTGGCCCTTGAACCAGTTTGAGACCCCGACTTAAAGCATCAAAACAACAGAAGCTTTTCTTGTCCAGAAGTTAGAATTCAACTTGGAGGTAACTTTAACTTCTTTTCTTACACATTTTTTTTCATAGACTGTTCATGTTTGAGCCGACTGAATGGAGACAAGAATGGTAGTTTGAGATATCTAAAGGTTCATCAAAGACCTGTGGTTAGGCTTAGGTTGCTCTGATGAACGTTTTGCTTTGCTAATCACTTTGGCAGTCACCACCATAATGGTAAAAACTGGAAACATCCCTTTCATAGAGGCAGTAAAAAGTTCTCTGTGGACAAACGTGTGAAATCATTAATAAAGCTTATTTATTAGCAATAAATGAAAACATATCAGGATGTATACTCATTCTGTCTCTTGCTGCATCAAATGTAGTACATCTAAGGAATTTTAAAGCCTTGATAAATTATTGGAGAGTCTTCATTTTCTTATAGTTATTTTTGACTACATTAGTGCACTTATAACAAATTTCTTTGCTTTTCTCCTGCTGCTCCAGCATGAAATCATTATGCGTGCTTCTTTAGATGCCATCTGTCTTCACAGAAAGTCATCTATTATGCGCACTTGTACCAGATAATTGATTAGTAACATTAAATTTGTTAATATACAAAAGAATGTGTTTCAGCCCAATCCATGTCTGACTGACATGAATGCAGTGCACTTTTCAGAGTTACTGCTTTCAACTTCTTTCTAATGCTTTTTCATGGGCATTAGCTGGCGTGCATTTACACTCCATTATGAGGCCTGTTCATGAATATATTACAAACTTGCCATGAATTTGAGATATAACGAATTAGGTTTTCTTTTCCTTTCGTATTTGACCCGTTAAAATCGTTGTTTTACCTTTCAAACGTGATACTTTTTTCTGGCTGTCATGTTAGAAAAGTCCATCATTTAAACATTTTTAAGGCTTAGAAATGTCAGCATGGAAATTTCTTCTTTGTTATTTTACCTTTTTAAATTTTTAAATTTTCACTAAATGAAAACATGAGTCATAAGATCAGGCTCCGATGACGCATTATAACTGCTGTGGTCACAGCATCTCTCTGACTAAACCTGACCACTTGACGTGGTTGGAACTTCCATCAAGATTCCTAATATCAAAGCTCAGGACTCTGATCTTCACACCTGAGCCAATCCAACCTGACACAGCTTGGTGGTCTGTCCATCAAAGCATCCCGTGAAGCATTTCTCTTGATGTGACATTTGTACTGCTTTCACCCCAAGAAACAGATGGGACACATTTCCAAACACGTGTACAGACAAACACATGTGCAAATCAGAAGAGACAGCAAGGAACACCGACAGAAGAGGTGGAAATACGTATTATGATGCAGAGACAAAGACATCGTGACTCTATCAGGAGTGGGCGTTTAATTAGAAAAAGTGGAAAAAATGAATGAGGGAATTCGATTTCTTCTTTGAGCAAACAGAATCATCATTGACATTTTTAATTCAGAACATATCTGTGATATATAGTGGGGCAAAATAGTATTTGTCAATATAGAGATACATTTCAACTGTGAGAGACAGAATGTAAAATGAAATCACATTGTTGGAATATTTCAGAAATGTATAATGGAGCAGAAAATAAATTATTTGGCCCCTACAAAAAAATCTAGGAATACCCCCATTTATTCACTCAAATTGCCTACTATTCTGTATTTGTTACCAGTTTACTTATCTGTATAAAAGATTCCTATCCACAACTAGACTGCAACCTCCTCCGCATGACCAAGATCAAAGAGCTGTCAAAGGACACCAGATCTTGGGGGAATCCATGGGGATCTGGATGCCTCCTGGACGCCTCCCTGGGGAGGTGTTCCAGGCATCTCTCACAGGGCGGAGGCCTGGATATGCTGGGGAGACTACATGTCTAAGATACCCTGGGAACGTCTCGGAGTCCCCCAGAGGAGCTGGAGGAAATGACTGGGGAGAGGGAAGTCTGGGCGTCTTTGACTGCTACCCGTGTGATCCGGCCCCGAATGAGAAGATGGATGGATGGATAGACTTGGATCATCTCATAGATTACTCTCTTTGTTGGCTAGTTTGTTATCAAATTCACAGTTTACAAAATTCTGAGTAATCCTGAGTCAGCATAGACAAATAAACTACAAAGTTTTTGTGTCTCCTACTTACATGTTTCCATAAAGTGATGAGAGAGAGTCAAGAAAACATAGGCTGAAGTGAAAAAGAATCTGTACTCCTGATAAGATAACAAATCATTTGAAAATGTATGTGCTTTTGTAATCTGTGAATTTGATACCAAACTAGCCAAGAAAGAGAGTAACCTGGGAGATGATCCAAGTCCATCCATCCATCCCATCCATCCGTCTTCTTGACCTGCTATATCTCTTTCAGGGTCACAGGTCACCAACTTGCCACAGGGCTAAGCGACCACACACACATTCATACTTAGGGACAAGTTAAAGTAACCATCAATCTAAGAAGAACGTTTTTGAGAGGAGGGTGGAGTGCCTGGAGAAAGCCCCCGCATGCACGGGGAGAACGTGCAAACTCTAGACACAAAAAGGTCCCAGCCAGGATTCAAACCAGGATCTTCTCGCTGTAAGGAGAGAGTGCTAACCACTGTGCAACTCATTGATCCAAGTTCTGTGTATTAAATATAGTGAATACACACAGGGACAGAGACAGAGTTGGAGTTTGGACAGAAAATAAGGTGGAAAAACAAAGACTTGACCTCAAAATATGACTTGAGGTAGTAGCTATACCATCAGCATTAAGTGGTGCAGGACACTAATGAACTAGATGAGTACTATCATAGGATAAGAAGCCAGGATGACCAAAAGAAGGGTAATGATTCAAAAACCTGACACTTTCTCCTAAGTCATTCATGCTAACACATTATTTATCATGCTTCTGAAAAAGATCTTAAAGAGCCAAATTCCCCCAAACAGGGGTTCTGGAGCCCTCTTTGTGTCTCAGGACTGTTGCAGTTATCCCCTCATCATTTCCTTTTCCTCAGAGGGATATCTGGTGGGCTATCTGGTACTTTCCCTGTGGATTTTAGCAAACACACATTAAGATTTAGGATAATGAGGGGTGACAAAGTAATTGGGAAAACAAGAACATTAGGAGATGCAGAGCAGCTTGGCAGAGTCTACCTGTAATTTGATTAGTGAAGAGTCGGTGGAGCAGAGGTAAACAGCTGGCTGCCACACACACCTTGCATATGAAATATACTAACAGGAACAGGCCAACTTTGTGGACTGTTGGCAGCAGAGTGATCAGTTCTAGCATACATTTAGGTACATTTTTGCGTTTCATGGAAGGTTATGGAAGTTCAGGTAACAAACCTGTCATTTAAGACAAGAAACAGTCTTTCACACATTATTACCTATGCTAACTCTAGATCAGGGGTGTCAAACTTGTTTTGGTTCAGGGGCCACATTCAACCCGTCTGATCTCAAGTGGGCCGGACCAGTAACATAATAGCAAAATAACCTGTGATCAACTTATTTGTAGATTTGTTTTTGTTTAGTTTTTTGCTCAGTTGGACAAAATGCCCAAACCAACCTAGTAGTCTAATCACTTATTATTACATTGTTTATTTTGTTTATTTCTTAATCTCTTGGTATGGTTTTCTTTTGCTTCCCCTAGTGGCGGAATTGCACATTGCCGTCATTTCTTTAAAGAACCATAACTCGCCACAGGAATGGACTTGCTCTTTCTGCCCCAACATCCTTACCCTGGGCTCCCGTTACAAGCGTTACAGCTCAGGTGCGACCGCTGGCGTCTTTACGTAACTTTAAAAGTGCGAGAGGAAATCTCACGTTCAACCTCTGCGATCTGGCCTCTGTAAACCCGTTTCGTTGGGTTCCAATTTTCACCGGACGCCAGAGCTGAACTCCCTCGAATAAGGGCGGGATTACTGCACTTCCTAAATAAATGGTGGGTTATCGCGTCAACTGCATATGGCTGTAGCCATCCCGAGGCCAATGGGACTCATCTGTCATAGCTAGACCCTCTACCTGGGCTGTAAGGCTTGCTGTGGGAGCTTAAGGTCATATGTTTTTCTCTTCTTAACTGAGCTGGATTAAACCATCTAGCCTGCAGGCCGGATGTTTGTCACCCCTGCTTTATATGCTAGTTAAGCAGCAGGTGAGAAAAGTGTGAACGTTAACTGATCCCTCCTTTACCTTATTGGGACTGGCTAGGGAAAAGTCAAAGCACTTCAGAAGAACTCTAGAACCAGGGTAACACATCTTTATACATCAGGCATTGTATGCTTTTTCCAAATTGCATCGTCACGGAGCTGTTCCACAGAAGATCTTCTGCATTCATCAAAAAAAGTCACTGAAAAACTTTTCTACATTCTAGCCACAGCTGAAGAATTTTGGACTTCTATTGATTGTAATTATATGCAAGGGGTTATTCCCAGTGATTGAAACTCTAAAAATGTGGACTGAAGGACCAGTGAATTGGGATATAATGTAAATCTTAAATCTTATTTATTGAAGTAATGATTTAAGAATTAGTCCCTATTTACATCTCTAAAAACCAAAGTGTAAAAATCTGCATGACATCTCATGAACTGCAAGCCTATTGTGGGTTTTTGGGATAAGTGCAGCCATCATGGTCTGGGCTAAAGGAAGACTCTCGCCGTTTGACACTTAAAAAAGTTAACCAATTGGATAACAACTTATTGGAGCAGGAGATCACCCAATGCATGTTGTTGTAAAAAGGTAGATATTTAGGCCAGATCTGAATTATTCCCGTATTCCTGCAGTTTCTCCCTTTAATGTCATATCATCTGTTCTGGCATATTTTTCCTTTAATTCCTGTTTTTTTTTAAAGATTAAATCATCTTTTATTTACATTTTTTTATGTTCCTAAATGTTTGTTGATGGTCTTTTGAACCCAATCTAGCAACATTAATAAAATATGCATTACAATTGGGAGCAAAAATTACTAACAAAATTGTGAAACCCCTAGTTAGCTCAGGTTTTTCAAGAAGAAATACACAGGCGTTTGTAGTAGTAAGGAACAAAAAGAAGTCAAAGGTCAAAATCGTGCGACAAACACATAGTAGTTGACCTTTTTTATTGTGTCTTCCTCGTCTGTTTGCCTCCATCTGTCTAGTAAAGTTGATGCACGCAGCCTGCTTTTTGGTATTTGATTTACACTTCTTCACACTGTAAATTTGAAAAGTATGATTCACAGCAGCTGAAAATTACAGGCCCTTTCATCTTGACAAATCTTGAGAAGAACTTATTGTGCAAACCAGGAGGCTGATGAGAGGAAGAGAAAACTCATTTGCATTTAAAAGGCCCGCTCTCTTAAGAAGTCAATCTCCACAGAGCTGAATTCTGATAAGGACAAAATATCCAATAAATGATTCTGTGCATCATTTACCTAAAGAGGCTGCATCCAGAGCATCAATATGTCAGTGTAAAATTAGGAAATTGAATTTTTATTAGTCTAATTAGCTTGGTATTGCGGATGATTGCTGGCAGTCTTTGTGAAAGCACAGATATTATTAGTGCTAATGCAAATTAAAATTAATGATCATATTTCCTGTAAATCCTCTTCCCCTCAAAGTAAAACCAGTTCCCTCCTTTTTTGACATAAATGTTGCAAATACTCTGAAAAAACAGGTTTTGAAGTCATTTTTCGCTTTAACTCTTCATTTTTCTTCCACATTCTTGACAGGTCATCAATCCATCACTGAGAAAAACTACAGAAGCACGTTTACTCTTGTGATCAGTTGAGAACTGGATTTTTTATTTTGTGAGTCGCTTCTGTTCAAAGCTTATCCCCATACGATGTCGAACTGGAATGAGATGTCAGCGAAAACTGACGACGGTCAGTCGGCACTAATGTCATTACGCCGTCTGCAGCGGGGCAGGCTTTCATAAAAGAAACACAGATTAATCCATCTCGCACGGTAAATCTGTAAAATTCAATTTCTAATGCTGTTTCTCGGTAATATTCCGTCCTTATTCTTCACTTACGGTGGCAGAGCGTCTCGTTATAGCGGCTCATTTAGTCTTACAGTGTGATCCAGGCACAGATGATCGTGTCGTTTTATTTTTTTTCTAGTGCGCCGTTTAAGAAAGATCTTTCATTTGTATGTTGTGTAACCGTAATACAAATACACACATTTAGTTCTGACATGGTGTTTGATATGTCAGAAGTTAAACCCACTTCATTCAAAAGCTCAATAGTATTTGTGATTTTGAGATATTTAAAAAAAAAATCATAATTATATTTTTAACTGACCTTCAAAATTGTGTTTTTTTAAACATTTATCAAGCGTGTGTGGCATTGGGAAAGACTGACGATTTGTTCGAGGCGAACCTCACCTTCGCCCAACAGTAGCTGGGTTGACTCTAGCAACATCGTGGTTTCAGAAAATGGATGGATGGCATCAACAGATCTTAACCTCTATGATGTCGTGTTGTTTGGCTAGCTGCTTCTAAAAACCTGATCTCACATCACATCTCAAACTAGTGGTTGAGTAATACTTTGGTGCTTCATAAAACCACAGCTTATAGTGTTTTCAACTTTCAAATATCACTTCAGCATGTAAGATTTTTTTCTAGTCAGAGGAGATTTTATTCAAGCTGAAACGGCTTCTTTAAAAAAATAATTTGTTTTGCAGTTTAGTTCAAAGTTCATTCCAATACTGTGTCTCAAAGTAACAACTCTGACATTCATTTTCTATTTATTTGGTCAGCCGGAGTGCTCTCAAGAGAATGAACCATTACAAAACATGACTTTCTGTTTCAGCTTTGAAACTCCCATAATCCTTCAGTCTATATTTAGTGGGAGAGATGGGCTTATCTGTAATATAAAGTATCTTATTCAAACTTGAGTACCATCTTGAATACTTCAAAAAAAATCTACAAATTTAAAAACCATAAGCAGCTGGAATATGGCTCCACACAGAACTAATGTAAAGCAAATTGACAAAAAAGTAATATAAATAACTGAAATCTGGCTTAGCAAAAATGTAAATACATGAAGCAACAAAAATATCAAAATCAAACCATCCATAGGTCCATTTTCTATGCCAACTTATTCCTATTAAGGATCATAGATAGCTTATCCAGCTACTGTCAGGGGAATGTGGGGTTACAGTTACCAAGTCCTCTGCACCGCCACACATTCAGACTGGGGGTGTGCCAAAAGATCGAAATTGCGATATATCGCGATATTTAGTCCTGCGATTGATTCTCGATGAGTTCTCACCAAGTATTGAACTCTCTTCTTTTAAAGAGGCTCTAAAATGTTATATTCCTTTAGTGAGATGTTCCTTTGGAGGTAGATGTTGCAAGGCTGGCTGTTGCGGGCACCAATGTTATTGACAGTTACTTGAATTATTTAGTTTTTATTTTGCTGTTTACAACAATTTTGCATTAAGTAGTGGCACTGCTGTTCATGTTTACTATTGTTAACGCTGAATTTTACAGATAATTCCAATTCATTGGTGTCAATGCTTGTCTAAGACATAGTATTAGTGATTTGTACTAAACTGTCTTTTATTTGTTGCACAAAATAAGACACAAGTTTTTAATTATGATTGTGTTCGAGCTAAAAAACTACTACTTAACTACTAGGAAGTTTTATTCAGGAGACCAAAAAAGAGGAAATATTAAAAGAAACTCGCCCAACATCAAGGTGAGGACCATATTAGGCTGGGGGATACTGAGCATTTGGGTATCGATCTGATATCACAAATACTAATATTGATATTTTTATTAAAAGGATGTGACATGAATCTCAAAATCTCAATTGTCAAATCAAATTATCAGTTGGCAGCTAATTATAAGCTACAAATTTTGAATTTAAATATATTGAAAGTTCTCTCTAGCAGCCAATTCAAAATTGCGACCAGAAATAATTATTTAACTACTTAGAATAAATTTTCACTAATGACATGATGTTACTGTTACCGTTGCTGTCAGGCAGCGTCTTGCTTGAGTCTAGTGATGAGTGACATAAACTGTAGAAAACAATGGACTTAGCAACCCCTCCCCCTTCGTGTTCTAAAAGGGAAGTACCTGCTGGTTGAAGGAAGCCCAAAATCCCATAGACTTCCATTGAGATACAGACAGTTTTAATCAATCATTTTATTTATTATTTATTTATTTTTACACAGGAGTGGAAATCAATCCGATCCCAACTTAAGATTGATACTATCAATATTTTGGATCGATCCACCCAGCATTAGACCACACTAAGTCACTTATCTCGGTAAACAGACCCAAAAGGAAAGAAGTGAATGCATTATTGTGTGTTGTTTTATTGCTCAAAAAAGCAAAAGGTAACTATATATATATATATTTAAAGCAAACATACAAGTTAGACAACATTAAAACGGTTTAATAAATAACCCCAAATGGCTCTTTTAATGTTAAAGGTTGACCTATACCATTATGAAGTGGTTCCACAATCAATTATATTGATTAAATTGATGTTGGAGAATAATGTTTGGGTTGATACATGGTAGGTTCATTTTTCTATACCGAAGAAACCACCATTATGGTGGCCAACGTGCATGTAATGGCATCAACCATCAATACAGTCCAACATGTGGAAACACTTTGAATGCTACAAAGTCATGTGACCATACAGTGTGGTAGAATGTTCGAATAATGTTCTCTTTGTGTTATTTTGATGACAACAGTGACTTGATGAAGCTAAAATGTATGTGGATTTGTCATTAGTTCTTGTTTACTTGTTGTTTGCACACATATTTAATTTACACTTGATTATCTTGAAGAAATACAAGGAATCTGTAAAACTTCACCTGTACTGTTCAGTACCAGGTATTTATCTCTGAGTCACACAGGTGAAAGTGTTGGTTAAAGATCTCCTTGATCGATTTTAGATCAGTGAATTGGAAATAAATAAACTGATATAAAATATGAATCGTAACAACAACCACAAATTATGATAAGAATTGAATCGCTGTTATAATGAATTGTTACACACATACTAAATAGGACTGAATAGGGTTTGAGCAACAAATCCATGTGCCATATTCTAATTGTAGTTATTTTACTGCTTCTTCTGCCCGGAAGCCTTCTGTTTGCACAAACACACTAACACACTTTTTTGTTGTTGGTTGAAAAAAATGTGAACAAAACTTGTTTGCAGAGGAATAAATGAGGCTCATTGTAATCTGTCATGTTTGAAATGATTTTTTTTTCAGGATTCTGTTCTTCTGAGCTTTAAAAAGTTAATCAGTTCATCAAAAAAATAACATCTGCATTTCTAGAAATGAAGCTTCAGTTCAACCTTGTTTCCACTGAGCGGTCTCGTCCAGTAAGGAGCTCTGAGGAATTGAGGCATCAAAGTCCCGATGTCCCGAAGACTCAAAGATGTCAATATTCACGCACTTGTATGCTTTCCTAATGACAGCAAAGCTTCCTGGAAAGGGGAGGGTTACATGGGGTATCTGTTTTCTAAGCCCACTTAATCTCATTCAGGCTCACAGGGTCATTGGAGGCTATCCCTACCACTGTTGGGTGAAGTTGGGTCGCCAGTCCATTCTAAGGCAACACAGAGACATACAACCACACATCATTACATCCACACCTATAATTTGGACTAGAGTCAATCATTTTTTGGATTGTGGAGAGGAACCAAGGAAAACCAAAACTCCACACAGAAAGGTCTCAGCTAGGACTTAAAGTCCCCCTTCAATGAAAAACATGTTTTTTTGAGTTTTTAACATGTCTGTGTGACATTTTTTCTTATAAAATAAAACAAATTTAATAAGAAATCATTTTGTTTTTGCATTTGCGAATATTTCTCCTTTTAAATCGCTATCAATCAAACTGTCACAGAAAATCTCAGTTTGGATTAATGAGCAGTTAATACATCATGATTGCTCTGCTGCACATGCACTAAACCCTCATCTGTTCCTAGTGTCTAGTTCAGGTTCTGGAGAAGAGAAGATGGTATCTTCACATTGACTGCAGTCAAATGAGCCGCCGTTCACATTTCTGTGGTCAAATCAGCATCACTGGATTTTTGGTGTGAGTTTCATCCAATACTTACGGTAGCAGGACTGAGAACGCTGGAAAATCTCCACCAGACTCCACGGAGCTTCTTGATGTGACCACGGAAATGTGAACGGGGCTTTTTTGACAGCAGCAACCTCAATAAACATTGGAGAATTAGCTAAAAGAGTCTTTGGTGAACTGGAAGGAGAAAGAATCAGGATTTTGGAGGAAGTTCTGTCCATGAAGATCTTCACTTCCTCGTCCAGCTGACATCCGGATCAGAACCATACGGCTGGATATTACTGATATTGTTTGACATTTTTATATAGCAGTGGTGAAGATTTACGCTAGTGAGATACAGAGCTATCATAATCAGACAGGGGGCATCTGGGGCGGAGCTGCTCAGCTCCAAAAGCCACGCCCCCTCAGAGGAGATTTTGGAAACAGAGGCTTCAGATCAACATGAAAAATGTATTTTTAAGACATTTCGGTTGTGGGATTTTGGTTAAAACTTCATAATCCTAATTAAAACACTACTGGGAACGTTTTTTTTTTTTAATTGTCTTGGGGGACTTTAAACCAGGACCTTTTTGCTGTAAGGTTAGAGTGCAAACTACACCCCAATTCAGCAAAATAACAATTCTACACTTAATTCATTTGTAAAGTGACACTTTACAAAAAGCAGGAAACATCCAACCAAATTTCCTCTACAATCCAATTAATATCCGATCTTGCCAAAGAGGCCAAACTGAGTTAATATAAAGTGTGCACAACACGACTGTCATACAACCATGCAACACCTGTTGTACCTGTGGGCCTCTGACTGCTTGCGCCCTCTCTGAACAGGAAAAAAAGTGTCTAATTCCTTCTTGTGATCAGGCTGATTAGGTCATGGCACATCTTCAGCTCTGTGTCACATTCCTCGCCTCCCCCTTTGCATCCTGTGTTATACAAAAAGCACTTATCACATCCTCTGAGCAACTTAAAAAGGAGCGCCGCTAAAGAATGCTTATTTTGACAAATTACATAGCTGTGAGACGCTACACAAAAGGATGGTGAATGGGAGGTAAATGAAGCACTCGGGGATACAAATTCATTTGAAGTGCTATTTGGATGCTCTTATTAAGAGGGTTTCTTGGAGATTGGGCTCTTCTTTGGATGGCACGTCTTCACATTCAGGGCTTTTGTTGGTATTGAGAGTTACAGTTTCTTTCTCCGTCTGACGGAGAGAGCTACAAAATGGAATTAGTGGACTAATTCAGTCTCATAAATGTCAGTCGGTTTGAGATCTTTTAATTCCAGATCAGCCGGAGCATCATCCATGGAGCTTTTTATAGGAGAGGAGGCTGTGTATGGGGGAGAAGAGCGAAGTTCACCCACACTTGCATTCTTTCATGACTTCAGATGGGGTTACTGATCCTATTATGGAAAAGAATCCCTTCTTGATTGTGAAATATTTTGCAACTTGCTTCCGCAATAGTGGAAACGATATAAACATCAAAACACCACACTTGTGGCCCATTTATTTGTTGGGTTTTTTTGTCTTTGAAAGATAAATATTACATTCTGATCAACAAAGTAAGTTAATTTGGACAAAAATAAATTGAAATTTCTCTGAATGTCAGATATTAAATATAATCTTTATTAGGATGTTTAATGCACTCTTCATTTCTCATTTTAAACTAAAAGAAGGTTGGACAGCGCTGCGCCCTAAAAAGCTCATCTGTCTCCGTTTTATTGGGGGAAATAAGCACATTAATAGAATGCGTTGTTACACAAAATTAGGAGAAAAGTGTTTTTACAACGCAAACGGGTTCATTGCACCAATGAAAGCATCAGCAGTGACGTGCACGAGAAAAAAAGCAAAAGAACTGTGTGAGACGCGGCGGAGCTCTGACGCGTTTTTCTGCTGCGCCTCATGGCGCGCGCAGATATAAACCCGAGCGCGCACCGTGCGCTCAGAAGAACAAGAGGACACGGCACAGGAGGACGCGCAAAACTCTACTCAAACCCTTTGGAAATGTGAGTACTTTAACTGAAACACATCTTAAATTGAAATGATCAGTAATTTTTGTTGAGCAACTTTGGTGGATTTTCATTGAAGTTGGTAAACTTAAAATAACGTCAAATGTTTGTGAAAATATGTGCGCGTGCTAGATGCATCCTAACTTGGTGAGCTGGCTGGGGACCCTGGGGTTCCTGCTGTGGGCGCTGCTCTGCCTTGAAGCCTTGACGGAGGGGTACCCAGTGAAGCCAGAGAACCCTGGGGACGACGCTCCCGCGGAGGAGCTGGCCAAATACTACTCAGCTCTGAGACACTACATCAATCTCATCACAAGACAGAGGTGGGAGCAAGCATTTTCTCAAAATCAGACAAAAAGTGAAAGAAACTGTATTTATATATTTGTTTTAACTTTTATGATCGGGGTTGCTGATTTAGTGGCTTATTAGGGACTGGTTTCACATTCCTACTCCTCAAAGATAAAGTGCCAGCATGCTTTGTCACATTATTTTTGAGCTTCCCTCTGAATGTCAGGGATTTGGATGCCTCTGCAGGCGTTTAGCCACAGGGAGACCCATTCTCAGATGTATAACTTATCATCTAAAGCCCAGAAAGGAAAATACGACCACCTGCCACGCGTGGTCTGGCATCTGGCTTCAACACGAATACATTCTGAAACTCTGATGCTCTGTCTGGTCTGCTTGTGTGTCTCAGGTATGGGAAGAGGTCCAGTCCTGAGATTCTGGACACACTGGTGTCAGAGCTGCTGTTAAAAGAAAGCAAAGACACACTTCCACAGTCAAGGTGAGTTCTGCTATGAGTTTAAAGTCAATCTATCCATCCACGCTCATATGGACTCTTGCTTCTCTCTGCAGTTATAACCCATCATTGTGGTGATGATATCGCCAACGCCGGCCCTCACTGACCCTCACGCCTTCAATAACTACTCTGACCTGCCACCCCGTCACTTGTCTGAGTGGTCGACCATCCGTCCTTACAGATCAACTATACCGTCAGCACTGCTTATTCACTGACACCTGCCATTCAACTGTAAATAACTTGTTCTGATTCAATTTCAGTGAAGGAGAATTAAGGAGATTGTATTATATAGTTGTGTTATTAAAGGCTCACTGTTTGAACCAAAGTTTGGACAATTATTGATGACTATTGCTCAAAGGGAAAAAAAAAAATCAAGACATTGCACTATTGGGTCATGTGTGTGGTAATGGTGAGACCAAAGAGCACTGATGGGCATGGATCCAGATGACCAAAAGAGTATTTTACCCCCTAAAATATACATTAAAAAACAGAATATGTAAGTAGAATTAATAAAACAATGCAAAAATGCTTTGAAAATGAAAAAAATTTGACACCGTATCATGATTTAGAGTAATTGTAAAATAGTTTTTAGGAAAAACCGGTGTTCAAATACTCTTTGCCCTTCTTTATGAAAGGTTCTTAACTGTCTCGCCTGAAGTGAAACTGTATGAAATAAAGTTATTGCAATATTCATAAAGATGTTGTGTCAATTTTTTGTGGCTAAAACTTTGATTGTGTGAGAGAATTTTTATCCATCTATTTTGTACACTTTTTTTTGTTTGATATGATGCAGGAGCTTAATACACCTTAAAAAAAGCTAGAGGACACGTCAACTGTACACGAAATGGGAATATATGAAACTTATAGTTTAAAGTTAGTTTTTAGAGATGATTTGAGGTGTCGAAGTAGGAAAATCTACACCCTCGCTTTGAACTGTCACCTCCCTGCTGCAAAAGCAATGCACCTTAAAACACTTGAGGTTAATTTATCGATTTACTTATGTAATTAAAATTTTTGGAATTACAAGTATATTTCATACACTGCCTCGTGCCTTTACTACAAACTGCAGAAACGGTTGATATGAAGCTGCGGTTCCTGCTCTGATCTGAAGCTGCACATGAAATCAAATGCATTCAAATGCACTTTCCTGTGTCTTTGTGAACGCAAATGAAAAAAAATCCAATCTGATGCTGAAGCTAGTAAACGGACAGCTAATGGCGCTCTCTTGTGGCCATAGGGATACATATCTGTCACGATGCTAAAACAAAGAGGGGAAGCTCAATTCTAGGGCACTATTGCAATTGCATAACTAGATATAGCACCAATAAATTCACAGCCGTAGTCAAGATACAGACAGAAAGTTAAAAATAGAACATATATCTTCCATGAGGCAAACACCAGGAGGTGAGGGGTTGGTAAGTTCATGATGTTGTTTATATTTAGCATTATTAATTAAAAGGTTTCACCAGGTTAACCATCAGCTTCACTATGCCTCGTATAAGCTCCACTTCAGAAGATACTGGAGACATTGATGATCAGAAATAAGATCAAAGTAAAATAACATTTAGTCTCACTAGAGGAGATATCAGCTCTCTAATTTATTAAATTAACAAATATGTAAGTTATATTAAACATAATGATAATATTAATAATAAAAAATAATATTAATGTCAATGCATTAGTTAAAAACATATATATGATGCAAAACTGAAAAACAGTTTTTCTTGATTAAGAAAACAATGGAAACCAATGCTATCTGCAAAACCTAGTTATAGTTTTATTGTTAGCTACTTTTTTAGAGCTCATGTGGATTTTCCACAATTAGAATAAACAATTTACATTTAAACTGGGTAATACTGGAAATCAACGATTAAACTTTTAGTTTTGGCTATGATATGTATTTCTAGAGAAAGACGGTCATCTAAAGTCTTTCTCTAATCTTCTTTTGGTCTATTTTCAAAGAATTCCATTGGTCTTTTAGTTATGATTACACTGTTTTTAGCCAAATATATGTATATATATTAAAAAACAGTGTCACTTGCTAGGATATTGTTTATGCAGAACAGCAGAAGTTTATCAGAAATTCACCTCTGAGTTGTGGGTCGGACAGTTAGCGTGAAGCAACCCCGCCTCCCTTTCCTCTCACCCATAATCTCTGTTAACATGTTCATCCACTACAGGCCCTCACACCCCCAACCCAATGAAAATGGCAACCATTATTGAAGCTTTTGGAGAGTTTTGAACCAGGCGCCAACTTGAATGAGGTTATCACGGTTCTACATGTGAATGCATCAGAACGAAGTGGAGCATGGAGCTTTTGACCCGTTGTGAGTACATCAAAGCAACGTTTTTCAAAATAGCATTTTTTCGTCTTCTCCTGATTGAAAACGATTTGAATGAAGAAATTCTCAGAAATGCCATTTTAAGTTTAATTTTCTTCATATATATCCTCCATTGTGAGAAAAATGCTACAAAAACATGTTAAAAACATCAATTCCATTCATGTAAAGAATGGAAAAAACACTAAAACATTTGCTAAACACTAAGTTAATATTTACCACAGACAAATAAAACCTTTTGCACAGTCAGAAAAAATTATTTAACTTGATTATAATCAGCAGTTTCAGAATAGCTGTTTTTGAATAGATTATTAAACACTACAATTAATTTAACGAGGGGGGAAAAAACTACATTTAAAGGTTTTGAATGAATGGGCGGGTGCACTGCCTCGATAAAGGAAAAAAACATCCCGTTTGAAGAGGTTGTATCATGTCGCCGCGTGTCATTGGTCAGCAGCGTGTGTCGTCACAGAAAAGGCGGGACCTCATGATTTGATTGGCATTCTGTTCTCTGGTAGTCTGATGCTGGACCAGGACCGACAGCTGAGCGGACTCTGAACGTCCAACCGGGACGGTCGGCGTAGCTCCGCGAACTCCTGCACGTTATTTTGGGGGTAAGTCACGCCTCGTGGTCATATGTGAAGAGCGGGGACTCTGAGTTCACGCTGACTGTTTATTTTTTGCTGGTTGGACAAAGACGTCCGGCCGTTTGTGGAGGCAGAGAGTTTGACAGAAGCGGGGGTTCGTCCTCTCTGGGGAGCCCGCTCTGAAGTCAGGACGAGCCCCGGGCAGGCACGTTAGCTTCATGCGCATCTCTTCTTCCGCTACGCTTATCGTGGCGGGCGGGTTGTGGTCGGAGGTGGGGTGTGTGCTCCGGTGTCTCGGACGGGGATGAAAAAAATGGCCGCACGTGTGGAGCGCGAGCTCGTTGTGGACGAGTCCCACTCCTCCGATAAACCAGCGCGGTTGAGGCGCGCGGCTCTCGTGCCTGGAGGGACAGGGAAGGAGGGAGGGGAGGGGAATACCCGCTGTGACTGGAGGGCTCGCGCCGGAGCGCCAACATCCCCACGCGGCTGAAGAGACAGTCCTGCAAGGTCAAGAAGAGAGATACAACATCTTTTACTCCGAAAACTTTCACGCGGGGGGAGATAAGGGAGTATTGCAGTAAAAGTACTTACTTCGTTACTTTACAAATTATAACTCAACTAGCAGTTAAAAAAAACAATTATTACAATTATTTATGTAGGTAAAAGTAATTAAGTAATGTGTAACAGTTTAAATATACGGGATATAAAGAAAACAACGCATTTAACTAAGTTTTAAAGCTCACATTTTAGGTTCTAAAACAACAAAATGTCAAATTACACATAAACATACACAATATAATCTAATTAAGGATTCATGAAAGGGTTATACTCTAATTTGGTCTGGAAGGTTCCAATAACTACTCAAGCAAGAAAACATTTTGTTATATATATATATATTATTTTATTTTTTTATTTTCAACCATCAAACCATCTACTTGATAGCAAAGACATAAGTAAACTGGAAACGTTGCATTACCTGCGATAATGCTAGTGTGAATGCTTTTTGTTGAATGTGGTCGCTTAAGATGCTGAAAATGTCTCCTGAAGAAACTAAATATAATTTCTGGATAATGTGCCGAACATTTTGACACCAAACTTTCATAATTTGCAGAAAGTGAACGAGAATTTGAAAAATTTCTTGAAAAATCGTAAAAAATGCGGAAAAAAGTCACATTTACGTAAAATTTATAAATAACAAAAATGTCCTGAATGTGCTGAACGTTTTGATACAGATATTGCATAGGTTTTAAAGTGCACAAATAATTAGGAAAAAATCATAAACAGATCGCAAAAATCGCAAAAAAATTTGAAAATGCATAAAACGTATGAATACCAAAGCACAAGCATGAATGTCCTGAAAATGCTGAACATTTCGATACCAAAATTGCAGAAAGTGCTCAAATATTTGAAGAAATACATAAAAAACAAATTGCAAAATTGGTGTAAAATTTCAAAAATTGCATAAAATGTCAAAAAATGTGAAAGTAGTAGTACAAGCATGAACACACTGAATGTTTTGATTCCAGAAACTGCAGAAATTTGAAAAAACTTCCTCTTCATTTTCAATGGTGCTGAAAAATCGCATGAATTGTGTAAAATCTTATAAACCATAAAATGTATGAATACCAAAAGTACAAGCAGGAATGTTCTTACCTAGCTCAAGATTTTGATACCAAGATTGCAGAAATTGCTGAAAGTGTGATTGAGTATTTACGAATCAGAAAACATACGGAAGAATAAATAAGGAATAATAATAAACAGAACCAGGAGCACTATTGTGTGAATGCTTACAAAGCATTCAAAATTAATTCAGATGTCAATGGGTTTTTTCTTGGATATACAGGAACATCCTTGTTTATTGCCTTTTTTGTTAACAGTAAAGATTTGGTAATGGTTAGATTTATACATGGTTTAATGAAAAAAAAAAAAGGAAAGTTGTTAGAAAAAAGCACAGTGAAGCAGAATAATTCAGCATAAGTGTTCTGTCTTTCTCATTTCCAATCAAAATAATCAAAGATTAAAGCATTGGAACTTCTGTATGAAATAACTTCCAAACCTCTACATACTACAGCTCTCAGTGAATCTCAGGACTTCTTGCTCTTGGCAAGCTTTATAAGCAGTTTAGCTATGCACACGTGATGGGGGAGGTCCATGACCTGCAAAGCCCTTTATGGGGAGGGACTGTAAAGACTATACGAGGGGCTTGCTGTGTGTTTCTAGCAGTCAGACTGATCTACAGGGTATACAAAAGTAAGATCAGAAGATCACGACGCTCCGGTTTATTAACATGTTTGTACAGTTCCTGGGCGGGGGAATATCCAGTTCTGAGTCAGGATTCAGGACGACTTCTTCTGCTTGATGAGAGCTTCCCAAGTTCTCCTGTGCGTTTCCTTCCTGTGGAAAGAGGAGGAAAACATGATTTTCAAGTTTGACACATGCCCTCCACATCCGAATGTGTAGGAGTTGTGGGAGCCGAGCAGAGATCATATTCTACTCTCCAAATTGTCTTCTATTATTAATACGCAGCTATGAGAGGAGTGGTAAGATAAAAAGAAGCCGTCTGAAGAAAGTGGAGTAAGTCAAAGCTCGCAGCTATGAGCAACACATGTTGGAGAGTGGTTATCTATAGTCAGCCCTCCCTTCCTTGTATAGTGCTGCAGTGTTGACCCAAAAATGCTAATCTGCATTCAGCAGCAACCAAATGTCCACTATGTTATAGGAGCATTCTGCATGAGAGCGGACGTCAGAGGAGGACAAACGTCTTTGGCAATTTTTGCTGCTGATTCGCCAGGTTTCATTAGCCAGTTCAGACTTTAAAACACACTCCGATCATCTTTTGATCTATTGTAAAATCGTTACCAGTGGTATTTTAATTATCGTTATACAGTTTGTAGCCAGAACTAGAACTAATTACAACATAATATCTGCAGAGCGGCAGCAGTTCATTAGAATTCACCTCTGAGTTGTAGGCAGGACTGTTGATGTTGAATAATACCTGCTCATTTCCCATGATTCCTTTGTTTATGCTCTATCCTGTTTGATTACAGCCCCCCATAACCCCAAGCTAACATTAGTAGTGCAGGAAAATTGCAAACAATATCAGATGACGTTAGCTTTCATTATTTTCCCAAAGACTCTGCTCTGAGAAGCCAATGGATTGAATGTATTGGGCACAGCTACGTCAACAAACATTGGAGAATTACACAGAGAACTTTACCGCAAGTGACCGTGATAGACTCATTCTTCTTTCGAGAAAAAGTTCTATCGTGATTTATTTCATTATTGTTTTATTGCCCAGCCATACATGTCTTCCATCATGAGAAAAATACCACAGGGACATCTTAAAAGCTTTAAAAAACACAATTTTAAGCAGAGTTGGTCTTTATTGGTTTAATGGGATAAATTAAATCAAACTGTATGCTGCATTTAATACAGAAATTGGTCCAATTTCAAAAGAAAAACAACTTCTGTTCTCCATTTAATCCTACAAAAGCTGTGCTAAAGATGTTAAGAATCATCTGTTGGAAAGACCTTTCTTCATTTCAAACCTTTTCAAATCTAGCTTTGATAATTTTTTTACTTTTCACTTCAGGAGCTTCAACCTCACCGAGCCTGTCCAGTGAAATCATGTTTACATGGAGTTGTTACTGGTATTCAAAGATTGGATGTTGCGGATTCCCTTACCTCTTTTCTCTTTCCTTTTCCCTGTCTTACCCAATAAAATGTGTTTTTTCGTTTACTTCTCAACATCACACAACATCAGTTTCTTTGGCTTCAAACTTTGCAGTCATGATTAGAGCTTGCATCAGTTTCCTGTATTCCCCCTCATACTAATGTTCAGTAACGGGCGGTCAGGCTTGGGGGTGGTTGAGAAGACGGTGTGGCAGGTCAGGTTATATCACAAGCTGCTCATTATTACAATTGCTGTGCGATCTCAACTGAAAGTTTTGACAAGCTGAGAAACAGCGTGGCTTCTGGCTGCTTGGCGAGGCCGAGACATCCCACCGGCCGGAGGAGGAAATAGAGGTCATTTTTTTTATTTTCCTTATGTGTGAACCTGCCAAAAGATAACATGAATGATATGAATTTTGATTTTAGTTTCTGGTGAAAGAATAGACTAAAAGCATGAATTAACACAATGCTAGATGTAGTGAAAACAGTTTGATGGAACATAAGATGTGCCGGTTTGAGTCGATGTGTTTCTTCTGCAGGAATATTCTGCAGGTATTGATCTGCTAAGATGACCATCTTCAGGGGAGCGGTGTAATCCTCTTATTGAGCGCCTGTGGTAACACATGCAGTGACCTACATAGGGTTTTGTGTTGAGGCAGAGCGTGATGCGTGTGACGGGATGGCTTTAGTTATAGAGGATGTGTGAATAGCCAGCCTTTAGCGTGACATTAACATTCATCCTGGACTGAGATTTGTTGAAAATGTTGTAGTTACGCTAGAGCTGTAATGTGGAAGCTCTGCAGCTTATGGGGTCAAGAAAGTTTACCACTTTCCTTTTAGTTTTCGGAGGGACTTTTCTTGTTGTGTCAATCTCTTGGAGTGGATGAAGGATCTCAAAGGACAGAGCGATGACATATGAACACAAACGGAAGAGTTCCTTCAGTATAAGTGCCTTCTAGACCTGGGTTTGAGGTGTTTTTATGTGTGTAATATTTTCAAGAAGTTCAGCGGTACAGTACAGGCTCTCCAAATGTGACTAAGTTCCCACGACAGTGACAGCAGAGATGTTCTTGTACAAAAACCAACCCTTCCAGCCGTCTTAAGCCCCCCTGAATGCTCTTCAATGGGGAGCTCAGGACTTTGCTTGGTTCGTCCTCTGAAACAAAAATAGCTAATGACTTTTCTCTGCTGCGTGTTTTTGTTTAGATTGATTCATTTATTTGAGAACTCGTATTGGACAAGATAGGATGCCTGTTCATGCAAATAACTCCTCAAATGAGATCTGCATTCTCCCTATCTATGCAAATCTAATTTCCTCTCAAATTGAAATGGGAAATGGGAAACTAACAAATTTAAAAACAAATTGGTTTTCACCAGAAAGGCTCCAGTTACTTGCTTTTAGAAACAGATGAGAAAATTGCTCCTACTACGTTTTTGCTCTTTCAAGACTGTGGTCTGCCCGCTCCCATGCTCCTATGACTTCAGAGGCTTTTTCAGCTGCACAGTTTAATCTTTAAAGATTTTTTTTCTTGGCTTTGAGAAGACTGTCTTTTATCTGCTTCTGTCTGTTATGTTCTAAGTGTATCCCTTGACTCATTCTCACTCTGCCTGTTTTTAAACACTCTTCTGAAGTTGGTCGGGCTTTCTGTTTGCTCCTCCTCTCTTATTTGGCTTTTGATTGGTCGGTTTTACCGCTGGGTCTTCAGCGCGAATGATTGGGGGAGGAATTAATTTCATTAACATTCCTTCAAGGGATATCTTTCACTTCCAATAAGGATGCTGAAGTGATTTTAATCCGGGTTGCATAATGGTTTGACCCCTTAACCCCACTTTTTCTGTAAAGGTGATAAAACACTGCTTCTTCCAAGATCAATAATAATTAAAAAAAAGACCACAAGATGATATATACGATAACAAACCACACTTGAACTATCTCCTGTATTGATTATATTTGGGCTCCAGAGAGACTCCATAGTCAAAGGGTAAATGGGCAGTTTTGTCAGTGTTGATGGTTTTAGTCTGAGATAGAAGGGAAGTAGGAAAAAATCTAAATTAAATGAAGTGTTTAAAATTGTAATGTTGGCAAGTGACTATAATAATTTTTTTTCCTGTCTCTTGTTGGCTTACAATCAAAAAGTTCATTACACAAATAGACAATAGTAAGAATGGGCTTTGTGCCGGTGGACTCTGCAGTTTTATCAAAGAAATGTTTTAAACATCACACCGTCTGGCAGTGAAGGTCATGGGGAGACTTGTAGTTCTGGCTTTGTTTAAATTCAGTGCAAGAAATATAGACGTAAAACTGAGTGCGCTGAACTTTTTTAAGTATGTTCGTTTTTTTTTTTGTTTTTTTTTATTTCTTTTCCCCAATGAATTTGTGTTGTTAAAAGGATGTAGCAGTTTTGTAAATATACTTACATAGACATACTTTTTCTTCGTGGCTGCTTCATCATGATCAATGTGATGAATTGATTTTTAAATGTTACTTGTGCCCATGTATGCTACTAGAGACCAAAGGGAGACTGTAAGACTTGTTTGTGTTGTGTTCTCTGGAGTGAGAGCACTCTGCTTTGTCAATACTTGGAGAAAATAGTGGTTATTTATTAAGTCAACGGTTTAGAGCTAGCTGATGATGCAAGAACGCTGGATTAGCTGAGCACAACCAGTTGTCCATGACTGCGCACAGCGTCGAAGAACAACTGTTTCAGTGTGCAGAAAAGCCTCCTGTGCTGCAAGAAGCAGCAGCGCCGTTGATCGATGAAACAGGAGGGAAACCTTTTCTGTTAGTGCATGGAAGGAATGATCAATGCAAGCGGAGCTGAAACCTCACGGCTCAGAAGGCTTCACCCTCTGCATCTCTGTCTGCAGGTCTTCACTGCTGACTGATGAGCTGCCAGTAGGACTCCAACTCCCTCAGGTAAACAGCCTCCACAGCACACCATGGGGTAAAACTGTCAGCTTTAGATGCATGAACGAATTGAAATCTGTTGGTTTTCCTGTGTGTGCGTGGATTCTGATCTCTACGTTTGGTAAAAAGCACACCTCTAACAAGTGTTTGCTGTCCTTACAGACAGAGTTACATGCTCATCTTCATGTTCACTCAGTGTTTCTAATGAACTCCAAATTCTTTTCCAGAATTGACCTCTTTAAGAAGCTCCATTTTTGGGATGAAGTTTTCATGCCTAGAGATGATGATGTTCTTAAGCCATTCTCTCCTTAGGCCTTTGTCACAGTTACCCTTATGGGTAGATAGGGGTGAAAAATGGGCAAATCTATAGGGGGCACGGAAGTGGCCTGCACAAAATATCAACATCATAGATCGCTCGTCAGCCCATAGACCAAAGATGTTCATGCACAGGTCGTAGTGAACACTTAAACTACACGTAAGGATAAGTACGGGTGGAGAAGGTGAGACACAGGTGTGAATTTTCCATACTGCGTAGAGAGCTCATTAGTGTTTTCAAGTGATGTGTTTGCAACCTGTTAGAAATAAGGAAATGGGAATCCTACCGTTGTTCTACAGGCACTTGTGTATCACCTGCACACCCCGTCTGTGCAGCATTTGTGCGTGGTCAGTAAGGAGCCAGTACACATGCCTCACTAGTGACTAGAGTGTAGTGTAAGGACGGCATAACCCATACGTCATTAGTCCGTGTAACTCCCATTGTCCTTACAAATAGTATATTGTAAATGCTTACCATATGCACAACTAGTGCTGGGCAATATGGAAAAAAATATATATCACAATATAAATATTTCTTTATCATAATAACGATATATATCATAATATACCAAAATAAAGTGCATTTTCAGTTATTCTCTGAAAAAATTGACAAACATGTCATTAATTACTTTTCTCTGACTTTATTTATTTTTTTATCAAGTAGCATATAACTGAATAGTCACAAATGAGAAACATTTTTTAAAGTGTACAACACTTTCAAGTTTCAACACATTTTTGTACAAAAAGATAAAAAGGATGGAAAAGAAAGGGCCCAATATAGACTTTTCTATCACCCACATGTTATGTATCGTCATATCACCCGGCACCACGCACAACAATGGTACGCTTCATTTTCATGTCGTCCCTCAAAGAGGCCTAACGCTATGTTCACACTGGATGCAGAAGTTCAGCGAAGTGGCACGGAGCAGCATCCGCTCTCTCCTGCAATTCACACAAGACGTGCAATTTTCCACGACCGGTACTGTTCATATCATCTGATAAGAAGATGCAAGTACTTAGTTGGTCTACACTTCTTTAATTTATCTTATGTTGAGACACAGAGAGAAGTTTGTGTTGTGATTGTATGTTTATTTTCACAGACTGTTGAGATACAAAATTTGATCGAATTTGTCAGTCACTGTGTTTCATTGGGAAAAATTGGTAATATTTTGAAAATAAACTGGATTTTCTCATGTATGTTGATGTAACTTCCTGCCAGAATTGATGAGGACTGCTCGTGCAGAAAACAGACCAGACGGCGAAATGATCCACTGCACGGCGCAAGTCTTCCACGGAGGACCGCGGTGCTCTGCGCCTGGTGTGAACCACACCATAGGTTAACAAGGGCGCAGAATGGAAGCGGCCTCCGTTCCGCTTCTGGGTCCAGTGTGAACCAAGCGTAATGAGCCTCAATGGAACTACATGACACACCTGCGCTCCACTCTTGTTTAGGACCCTCTACATGCCCATAAAACCCAAAGCACCCATATGGGTCAACCTCCATACCTGTGTAAGGCTTCATGTGTGGCTTATTTGAAGAATCAACCAACTATCTAAATGTTCATCTTTTTATCTTATCGAAAGACGATCTCCCCAGTAATGTGTTTTGCATGTTTGTGGGCAATGTAAAGTATTGGTTTCAGGATATGATTTCTGGGGTTAGGTGTGTAAAAGTTGTTGTTGGAGTTCAGAAAAACAAAATTGTCACACTATACTGATGTCCGCACTTTCATCGATGCTTGCAAACAAAAAATCGGCAATGTATTCAACCGACGGACGTTTCAGCATCAGATAATGGTCAGAGTGGTGGATCCTGTAATCCCGTGCTTTTCACCGCCGGATTAAAATCCAGCTCCCAGAGATGGGGGAGGGGTTGACTGGTAGGGTTAAGGATGGGCTGGGCGGTGTGGATTAAAGCTCGCAGATCTCTTTGCACAGCTGTGTTGATGTGGGAGGAGCTTGATTGATACTAAAGGGGGAGGGGCCTGTTTGAGATTATTGTCACTCTTGTTCCTCCATATCTGGCCTGTTTATGGAGTCAAAGGAATCATAACAAGTAGTAACTGTTGAATTTCACTGAAACATTATTTATTGTACTGATTTAGGGAGTTTTTAAATTTAGTTCATTAAACACTTTGATTAAAACATAAAACTTAGACGCAGAACATCTGAGGTTTACATCTCTGGGTTAAAACATTCTTGTTTAGTCTTTCTCTTTACTTCCTTGGAAAAAAAAATATTTATATTCCAAGTGACTTTATCTTACCAAGCAAGCATTGGAGTTGATGAACACAAATAAATAATTGATAAAATATGCAACAGTTTGTGCTCTCTTTAGTTACAACTGTCTTAATTTTTACACTTTAGATTTATGGCCGTTTGTCTATGATATTTAAGAGCAGTTTGAGCTCCGGCTCAAGTAATATCTGGAAAACATGTTAAGATCCTAATGTAACAGACTAGTAAGAAACCATGATGAGAGGAGAACCGTTAGGAAATATCAAAGCAAAGACTTCCATCAGACTCTCACCACAGGAGTCTGTATTTAACCTGAAGCAGTTTGCTGTCATGAAAAGTCAAAAAATCTCAAGTAGAATGAATTTAAATGAGATCCAAAAGGGGGGAAAGCATAAGAATTTGGGGTCGAGCTGCCTTCAGTAACACTGATGTAAGGTCACTTACGTAAGGACAACTTGAGCTGTTTGCCTCTGTCTAGACAACAGGGGTAACTTGACTTTGGGTGAAGCTGGGGATACAAAAAAGAGGAGGGGTTTTCAAGCAATCCCAGCAGGAGAGGATTGTGGGATTATATGTGTGATCAACAAAAAAAAATGAAGTGGGAGGGGGGGTAGTGTGGAAGGTATTAAAGTCAGAGGGGAGGGAGGGGACAGAAAAGCATTTGTGTATGCAGTCTGGCTCTTCTGTTTCATTTCACGCTTGTCCTTCAAGACTTATTCATACATCTGTTTTTCTTTTTGCTTCCTTCCCTCATCTTTTCTCTCCTGTTTCACTCACTTGTTTTAACATCCTATAATCTCAATCCCATTCTTGTTTTTTTTTTATTTCGAATCCTTTGCACTTAGTTCTTTATTCCTTTTTCTGGCATATCTCTTTTATTTATTTTCTCTCTCTTTTTTTTGTTGCTTTTTTTGGTTTTAATCGCATCAACTCTACCAGAACAGACGCGCCTAGCGGACGGAAGACAGTTGCTGCTGGTGGTGGTTTGCTAGTGGGTAGCCTTAGCATACTTGTGGCATCAGGGAGGAAGGAAGTGGTGATGGTCACAACCATGGACGATCCTTGTCCCAATGGGGCACAGGAGGAGGAAGAGGAGATGAAGCCCACAGGACAGCCTGCCGTCAAGAGCCCCCCAACTGTGCAGTCCTCCCAGGGGACAGATGGAGGTGAGGAAATGAGAGCAAAATAATGGCTTGTATGCTTAGAGAGATTATTGTTGTTATGTATTCTTTACATATGAAAGGAATCATAGAAGTGTTTTAATAATAGATGTGAAGCAGCATCACTTCTAAGCTTGTTTTGACTAAGTTGTGACATTTGTTTATTTTTAATTTAATTCACATTTTTTACAGATGGGGTTATCTGGAAAATTGTATTCCACTGTGCATAAAATGTTTATTAATATTTGATGTTCCCAAACATATTCATTTCATGTTTTCTCATTTGTACTTTGTTCACGTATGAATTGAATGAACTCCTGGTTCTTCTGTATTTCAGCACTCTTTTGATTCCTAGTGACTTTACAATAAATGAAACCTGTTTTAGGTGAGAAGTCAGCAATAATATCCATCAAACACTTAGTGGGAGGTATCAGTGACTGCCATTGTAGCATACATAAATACCAGGTTCACTTACAAAACAAGACATTTAATAGAGTTTTGAGTGGATGAGGCTTGAAATTCACCTTTAGTCTGTTTCTTTAGGAGAGCTTTGAGATTTACTGAGAGGATGACAAATGTGTGCGCATGAGCTGAATGAGTTCCTATTGAATAAACATTCCTGTGGTGGAGTACACGTTGACATGACGAGCTCAAAGCAGGTAAAGGTCACATGTCAGTCAGAAAAGTGAACAGGGGCCTCTAGGCCATAACAATCTTTGTTTTCCCTTGTTGTTTTTTTGTTTTTATTAAAATATGTCAAACAATGTATATTTTCAATCCATCTCTGAACTATTTGTAGCTAAAATAGGTCCTAGGGTGGAAAACTAGGTAGGTGCAGGTCAGAGTGTGTTTGGGTAAACTCTTCCTGGAAAGCAGATTTCATAGGATGACTAATTCAAGGTGGTGGGTCAGTGGTTGTTTATGGTTTTGTGTGTGGTTCTTCCAGGAATTATAGCTCTCTTCTAAACAATTGTGTGTGGTCCTGACTAGAACGAGACTTTCTGGTAAACCCATGAAAAATACTGAAGTCTACAGTTTTGGAAAAACATACTTGCATGTTTGTGTGTTTGTATAGCTATACAGTTAAGTGCAACTGTTAATGGCCCCTACGCTATTTGTTTCTCATAGTTTTTTATTTTTGCATGGGGGCTTGTCATTTACGGTACACTGAAATTTGTGTAGTCGTGGTTTCAGAATGGACACATTTTGCTTGAAGTGAACCTGAGTTTGCTTCCCCCGATAATCCAGAACAAACTTTCAGTCTGAATACCAGCAAGCAGACCCTGGTCAAAGACCAGGAATCACTCTCGGACCCATCTTTTGAGGTGGTCTTGGTTTGTTTCCAATTGGACTGAGCTTCGGCTCGCTCTGAGATTACTGAGTCTGAATACAATCGAAGCGGAACAACTGGACCAAAACGGCCACTGTAACCGCTGATCACGTGATTTAAAAAGCGACCGATGACAACTATAAAGCACTGATTGTCACATACACAATGCTTCTTACTGTTTTCCTGTTGACCTGACAATCTAGCTGTCACAAAAACTTATAATCATATCTTCATAGCGGCCATGGCTCAGCTGCACCA
>NC_050522.1:8528891-8541002 GCF_002922805.2 Oryzias melastigma
TTTATTATTATTATTATTCATAGCGGCCATGGCTCAGCCGCACCAAAGAAGCAGTAAGAAGTGTGGATACAGATGTTCAAAATTGATCAGCAAAACACAAAGTTTCAATAAGTGAACTATCCCAACAAGGTTTGCAAAGGGCAGGACTTCCATGATTTTTTTTCTCTAGTTGCTTTCCCACGCCCTCATAATTCCTGGCCAATGAGTGAAGAGATCTTTATTTACGTTTTGTTCCGGAACAGAAAAGTCAGTTTGACACCAGTCTAAATCCAGACTGTAGGACTCAATCCAGAACAAATTAAGCAGACTTTGTCTGAACCAAAATGTTTTTCCAATCTGAATACACCCTAATAAGTGATATTAATTTAATGAATTTTGTCTGTTTTTCTTTATTTCAACATCTTACAAAACAATAAAAATGAAAAAATATGTTTTTTTTTCCCAGTTTTAGCTACATCCTGATATCATAGCAGTACTCTTAAAGGCTCTCAACTATATATTCCATAGAGTAATATGGTTATTATCATCTTAAAACATCGTTTGTTTTGGTTTATTCACAGAATATAGTTTTTTTTTGTTTTGTTTTGTTTTAGTAAAGGACTGAAGTGATGAGTGTGGCTTGATGAGGTAAAAAAAATGACCCAGGATTCAAACTGTAATTGCATGTTACCAGAAGCTAAAGGGTGTGTCTGTGTAGAAGTGCTGACTGAGCATACTAATCATCCACTTCAGCACATTGTGTCACAAAGACTCATGGTTTGACAAACACGTTCCCAGCACTTTAGGTTCCTTAACTGTGCTTATACTGGCTTTGGGACCCTGGTATTATGGTAATGGGCGGGTGATGTCAACAGTCTGTACCCCTCTATCTATTTGTGGGGACAGAAAACAACATGGAACAGCCAGGAGTTCTCTTTCCAACATGACACCTCTGAATTTGATTGTCTTTGTCTCACTCCAATCATCTTTTGATCTATTTTAAAAGCATTTTCAATGGTCTTTTTATCCATGATGATGCAGTTTTTATCCAAATTAAAAAGCCTGTGTCGTTTTCAAGGACAAAACACCCACAAACATGTTGGAGTTGGTCTTTAAGGTGTTACAACAGGGGAGTCATTATCATTTAAAGTAGTATATGAGCTGAATGCTTTTGTCTGCATTTCTACAGCTGTGCAGCAGGTGATGGATAACGCGGGTGAGCCGCCCACCTCCACGGCTGTGAAAGACATTGACCTGCTCTTCCTGCGTGGCATCATGGAAAGCCCTACTGTAAGTCTATTGCTAAGTTAGCACACATGTAGCTGAGGATGAGCGGCAGAGATCAACTACTCTTATTCATCTGACTGAGATACTCAAGTACATAAAGCTTTAATTTAAGATTTGATGCAAACATACTTGCACCTTGAAACCCCTCATGGACTACATCCATTGCAATTATTTTCTTCCACAATATTCACTCCAAGACATTTTTACTGCTGTAAATTGTTAAATAAATAACACAGATTACTTTTGTAACAGTAAGCAGCCAGAGACTTGTCTCCAGAGTATTACAACCTTATAGTGCTACACCCCGCAACTAAGCGGCTGGGTGGCTCAGTGGGCTAGGTGAAGGGCTGGCAATCCCCACCCAGATTGGGTCCTTAGGCAAGACCCTTGACGCTGCTGCCTAACTGGGTCCCTGTGCCCCTCAAGTACAGGGTTGCGTCAGGAAGGGCATCCGGCGTAAAAAAAAAAAAAACTCTGCCAAATCACTGGTGCGAAACAGTGGGTGCTGTTATGCTGTGGCGACCCCGAAAGGGATAAGCCGAAAGTGAACCACCAGTGCTACACCCCGCGACCCCGAGAGGGACAAAGCGGTCAAGAAAATGGATGGATAGTGCTACATCAAAGAAAAAAAAAGGGCCAGCAATTATTCCTATTCAGTTCTTACAAAGTAACATTTGTCTACCCACTTTATGAAACCTGCTTCACTCCAGCTTCATTGCCTCTGTACAGGCTCATGAGCAGATGGAGGAAGTAAAGCTGGAAGCAGTGCAGGACAACAATGTGGAGCTGGTGACAGAGATCCTGGGTGACATCGGCAACCTGAAGGTGAAAGACGACAGCGCAGCCGAGCTGTCCAGGATCCTCCAGGAGCCACACTTTCAGGTAGAACAGTGAAGCAGTCATTTACAAACTGGTCTTTAACCCTTTGACACTGGAGATGTTGCAGTGACGCCTAAATAACATACGCTGTTTGACATTCTGTAAGTCTATAAGCGCTAACGCGATCAACGTGAATCAGTTGATTCTGACGCAGAGAAAAACAACTTTTCAAATAAATTTTTTCCATTTTTTATTTATTGCTTAACCCTTGTGTTATCTTATGGAATCCAGATGGCCCAACCATATATATTGATGTGTGATCCCTCCCATGACAAAGGTGGACAGAATGTAAACAAAGCTCCGGTGTTAAAGCTAATTTGTTTTTTTTTTTCAGGAGTTATGTCAGTGAGCTGTACTTTAGTCTCAGTTTTTGAATGGAAAAAAAAAACGCTCTCGCTAGTCTTATTTTGAAAACAGGAAGCTTCACTGGCGCAAAGATTTATTTACTTCCAGTGACATTAGTGTTGCTCTTTCGGCTTTGGTTTAGTTTGTAAGCTTGAAATCCAACATTATTCTGCATTTCAGAGCAAAAAATATATTGTCCCAAGATAATATTTGACTACACTTTAATGTATGTATAAAGATCACGAATCAGCAATCTTGGACGTAGCCAATATTCATACTCAAATTTTCAGGGGCAGATTTTGAGAATCCGAGCACCTGGATACTCATTACAGCCCTAGTGGTTATGAATGTAGGCGGCGGCAGTCAGGTGTGCAGAATGTGAATCTTTATATATACACCCTCTAGCTACCGGGCGGCCAATGGCCGGAGACATTTCCACTTCGTCCAGTCAGAGCTGCTTCCGGCCCGCAATCCAGCTGCCACTGCCCTATTGCTGCCCAGCTGTCACTTGATTTCAGAACGGCGTCAAATACTGTACTGCCACTGCATGACCTCAACATATGCCTGGACAGCCACTGACCGATGTCAACTTCTGAAGAAAAACTGTCCGGTCACCATAAAACTCGAACTTTTTCCTAAGACCTTTGCAGCCAACAATGCAATTGCCAGGTCCTGATTGCAAATTCCACCGTGTGGCCACCGAATTTGCTGAAAAACTTGCATTTGAGTCACCTCGTGGTGGCATTTTGGGACGTGACTGCAGTCTAAATGCTTTAGGCCTCAATTCCTGCAAACATGGCATATGTTTAATAGTTATATTAATAACATCCAGTTTGATTTCCACACAGTCGTGGTTGTCATGTAAATAAGAGTTTGATTACCTTTAGTCAAGCCTTTATTCTATCACTTTAAGGAAATCTAACACAAGCTCTGACCTATGTTCAAGCTCAAAATGTACCTTTTTAGAAGATATTCATGCGGACTCCTCAGATTTAAAGTCTCCCCCCCCGATGAAAATTGTGTTTTATAAGTTTTTAACATGTGTGTGTGGCATTGTTCTAATGAAAGAGAACAAATGTAATAAGAAATCATTTTGCTTTCATATTTTCGAGTATTTCTCCTTTTAAATCGCTGTCAATCAAACTGTCACAGAAACGCTCTGTTTGAATTAATGAACTGTTAATATGTCACCACAGCGTCTGCACATGCGCCAACCTCCTCATCTGGCTCGGCTAGCATGTTTAGCTCAGGTGCTGGAGAGGAGAAGATGATTGCGGTCAAATGAACCGCTGTTCACATTTCCGTGGTCAAATCAGCTTTCTCTGGATTTTTTTGTGTGAGTTTCATACATTACTTACGGTAGCAGTCTGTGAACGCTGGAAAATCTCAAAGACGCAGACTATCATAGACAGTTGGGGTCCGAGACAGAGCAGCTCCGCTCTTCTCCAAAAGCCACGTTCCCTCAGAGGAGATTTTGCAGACTTCAGATCAACATGAAAAATTGCTTTTTAAGACATTTAGGTTGTGGGATTTTGGTTAAAAACTTAATAATCATAATTAAAACACTACTGAGAACTTTTTTTTTTTTAATAAAAAAAAATTCATAGGGGGACTTCAAATAACTCGTTTTATAGGCTATTTGTTTACATAAATACAAGTTTTAGTTTTTGTGTTGAGTGTAATTTACAAGAAATATTCATGAAACTGAAGCTCTGTACAGGTTTTTATGAAAATCTGTAACAGAATTTATTTTAATGTCTAATTCCAACTCAACTGAAGTGTAGAATAGCAATATGTAGTTTATAAAACCCCATGTAAGACCCCATATATCCTATATTGTTGTTTTTGAAGATATTGGATCAAATTTTCCTTTGCAAAGATGCTGAGTGCTTAAGTCAGAAAACAGCAGCGGTGTCTTGAATGCATTTGTAACATCACATCACATGCATCAATAGAACAGTAACCTCGATCCCCAGGCCTTTCAGAAGCTTGCATCAAGTGGACCAATAGAATTTAGTTTTAGAGCCCAGCTCAACTGCTCCTCCAATAAGAGGCCTCTGTGCTGTAAGCTGAAGGATAAGTCCCAGTTGACCTACTGAGGATGACTGACAGGAAGAGGGCAAAAGGAAACAGAGATTACATCACCTACCGAGGGTGTAAGTCAGCACACTCTTAGCTTTTGCACCAGCACGTTGTGGTACCCATTGAGTTGAACCACAGCGGCTAAATTTTCATAAGTAAGGACAGTTTTTATTGCGTCAGGAATGTGTTCCCACTTCCTTTCCTGTGTCTCCTCTCTTTCAGTCCCTCATGGAAGCTCATGACATTGTGGCCTCCAAATGCTACGAAGTCCCTCCTCCCGCCGAGATGGCCAATGATGCAGCAGTGAACAGCGCGCTCATGCAGGCCGACGCGGTGCGCATGATCGGCATCCGAAAGAAGGCCGGGGAGCCACTGGTGAGCTGGCATAGGCTGAGGGAATGCGTACATGTTGCTTGAGGGTGGTGGCAGCGTGCACGGAAAGCTATGAATGATTAAGAAGCGAGAACAAATGTGGGTGAATGTTGGGCTCTCCTTCTCAGGGCGTAACATTTCGAGTGGAGAAAGACGAACTGGTCATCGCCAGAATCCTTCACGGGGGAATGATAGACAGGCAGGGCCTGCTGCACGTCGGAGACATCATTAAGGAAGTGAACGGGAAGGACGTCGGCAACAATCCAACTGAGCTGCAGGAGATGCTGAAAGACTGCAGTGGGGGCATCACGCTGAAAATTCTCCCGAGCTACAGAGACGCCCCTGCACCTCCACAGGTGAACACACAAGGTTGCAATCAAAACAAGCATGTAGCAAGCGCCAGATGTGAGGTGCTAGAACTGGACTGGTGATCTGGCCTTCCCACAATCCCCCACACATGAATGTGAACCCTGGGAGCCCTATTAATAACACTCCATATGATATCTAGGTCATAATAGCTGTTTCTGGCTCGTACACACGCTTGCTGCAGTTACAAGCTCTCTCATATGGAAAGTACAGTGCAACACTATATCTAGATTTTTTTTTTAGAATTATTTTCCCTCAGGTCAGGAGTTTAAGAAAAAGACTGTTTTGAGCAAACAGACAAAAAGCTGCAAAAGCATAAAGGCTTAGAAAGAATGGAGGGCAGTAATAGTAAAAGAGAAGTACCTCAGAATCACATCCTGCCCTGTATATTAACTGGCTCCCTTTATGGCTTCTTTGGCTTCTTGCTTAATGTAATGCATCAGTCAGAGCGCCAAAGTCTGCTGGCCCGTCTCCACTGTTGGCTCAGTGCAAAGAGGAACTCGCTGGGTTTGCTGGTGTGATCTGCACCTCTGGGTTCTCTTTTAAAGACACACTATGTTGAAAATGGTGTCATATGATGAAGGACATGTGAAGAAACTTAAAGGGTAACACAACACGACAGTTGGAGGCTCGCTCTACTCTCAGCCCAGATTTGAAAAATTAAAAAAAAGGGGTGGACTGCATGGGGGAGGTGTGGATCTTTGACAGTGACGTTAGCTTGAGGTGACGTCTGCGTCTTTTTAAATAAAAAAAAAGACGCAGGCACAGACAACACTTTTAAAGCCTGATTTCTAGAGGTCAACAGCCCCAAAAAGGTGATTTAGTGTTTGGTTACCCTTTAAGCTTAAAGTTGCATTTTTAAATATTTGTTTATTGAAATTATTTTGAGTCAGGAGTAGACAAAAAAAATGCAGTTTGGAAAAAAAGCCTGTTTGTGATGGACGGGCCGCAAGCTCCCTGCACCACTTCATTCTGATCAATCCACTTATAAATGACTAGATCCATTTACGTCTTCATTTTCCTCGTCTGAGCTGACATCTGGCTCTAAACTGTTCTGAGTTTTTGCTCCACTCCTGCTGCTCTTCACAAACTGTCCTAGAAAATGACACAACCTTTATGTATTTTGGCTAAAAACGATGTGATCAAAAATGATTAGACAACAGATCAAAAGATTATTAATTTAAAAGTGAAATATCTGGTCCTCACAGGTGTACGTGCGACCATACTTCGATTACGACCCAGCCAACGACAACCTGATTCCCTGTCGCGAGGCTGGAATGGCCTTCAAAAAAGGCGACATCCTTCAGATTGTCAACAGAGAAGATCCTAACTGGTGGCAGGTGAGCTCCCGAGGCTTTTCCATGCGTTTAGGGCCAGAGTGTATCAAAAAATAGCCATTCTGTCCCTGGTTACAGGCCTGTCATGTAGTGGGAGGTGCCACAGGACTGATTCCCAGTCAGTTCTTGGAGGAGAAGAGGAAAGCGTTCGTCCCCAGAGACTTAGATGGATCAGGTGAGCTTCCATGTAATCTTTCTGGATTGATGCTTTTGTCTCAAACTGTCTTCCATACATCTTGAGACAGAAGCCACATCAGATGTGACAGCTATGTATCCTGCTTTTACATGAAAGTGGACATTTTCACCAAGTAATCCACACCTGCCCCCATCTGGCCAAAGGCTGCAACAGCAAGTTGTTCAGACTTCATGTCCTGCCTGGTTTTTTCTTCCAGGAATCCTTTGTGGGACTTTAGCTGCAAAGAAGAAGAAGAAGATGATGTATCTAACAGCGAAGAATGCAGGTGAGAAGTTTACCTTCTGGTTTTGTTCTTGGCTGATGTTTTTTTTTTCAGGTTGGCTAACACTTCAAAATGTGTTTTAAAAATAGAATTTGACAGACATGAGCTTCAGATTTATGAGGAAGTAGCAAAAGTCCCGGCCTTCCAGAGGAAGACGCTGGTTCTGATTGGAGCTCAGGGAGTGGGCCGACGTAGCCTGAAGAACCGGCTGATGGTGCTCCACCCCACACGCTTTGGCACCACCATACCATGTAGGTCATGCTCTGATTTATTCATACTTACCATTAAGAAAAGCTTTAAGCCACAACCTCCCCTCTGTCAGACACCTCACGGAGGCCTCGTGACGAGGAGCTGGACGGAAACTCCTACCACTTTACCTCGAGGACGGAGATGGAAGCGGATGTGAAGGCTGGTCGCTTCCTGGAGCACGGAGAGTACGACGGAAACCTGTACGGGACAAAGATTGAGTCCATCCACGAGGTGGTCGCCAAAGGACGCACATGCATCCTGGACGTGAACCCGCAGGTGTGAGGAAGAATTCAGTCTTTTCCTGTTCCACACAAACACTGTAGAGCAGGTGGTAACGGTCCCCTGTACGCCTTTGTCTGCAGGCTCTGAAGGTACTGAAGACGGCAGAGTTCATGCCCTACGTGGTGTTCATCGCAGCGCCAGATTTTGACACCCTCAAAGCCATGCACAAAGCTGTGGTGGACGCAGGCCTCACAACCAAGCAGCTCACAGTAAGAACGACTGACCCCATGACGTCACAGAGAAGCTCCACTCCCATACCAGCATCCCAAAACATTTACACTTAGGAATTTGATGAAGATAACTCATTTCAGATATGACTGCTCATACTTACTGGCAGCAGGTCTACCTTTTCATAGCTCGGTTAAACAATGTACTAAACTACATCAATTTTTACTTGAATTCAACAACTCTTTCAATTGATTTTTAAAATTAACTATAAAACTAATTTCAGAAAATTATTCAGGCAATAAAAGCTTTTATTAGTTTTCAATTAAGAAATTTATTATGTTTAAATCACTAATGAATATATATAAACTATTAAAGTTAGCTTTAGGATGGAAATTATGAGTGACATCAATGACAATGTTGACTGACATTAAAACGGTCTGTGGTCTAGTGCTGCCACAAATTATTATTTTAATAGCCAACTATTCGCCGATTACTTTTTCCGACTAATCACGTCAGGCGCAAGCTGGATGTAAAGCTCACATCTTAACCATCATTACCTTTAAACTAACTAAAAACTCATTTCCTGCAATAATGCTAGAGTGAATGCTGTAAGCTGAATTTGGCTGCTGAAGATGCTCGTGCTGAAAGCTGAAGATGCTAAAATGAAAAGCTAAAAACACTGAAGTTGATAGCTGAAATCGCTAAACCAAATAGCTGAAATTGTTGAACCTGATAACCAGCTAAAATTAAGTTAAATGCCTAATTAGCCTAATAAACTGAAAAAGGCAAAGTAGGCCAAAAAGCTAGCAAGCAGCTGAAATATTAGCTAAACTACAAAATAGCCAAAAAAAACAAAAGACCTAAATTAGCCAAAATACCTAGCATGTAGCTCAACTATTAGCTTAACTTCAAAACAGCCTAAGAAACCTTAATAAATGCCAAAATAGTTTAAAAAAAAAAACGTGCATAATGACATTATAACTTTGGCCTTTACTACACTCCAACTACATATAATATAAAGAAATGACTGATCGACGATTAAATTAGTCTTTGACTATTTTAATAGTTAATTAATCAACTAATCGTGACAGCCCTCCTGTGGTCTGAAAAATGTTTAAACCACCGGTCTAGTGAAAGGAAAATGTTTTTTGGCAGTGATGCCCATGTCTAATCAAGTGCCGTGACACCTGTATTAAAACCCTTCCGCTCTTTTTGCGGTCCAGATGACTCCAACCACATATTGATGTGTGATTTCTTCCATGACAAATGTGGACAGATGTGGACAGGATTTTATGTCTGCCATGGACACTAGTGAAACTCAAAAGTCAATGATAAAAAAAGATTTCAGCGGACTGTCTTGTGGGGTCCAGATGGCCCCACTTTTAATGTAAACAAGCCAAGGAGAGCAGAAGGGTTAAAGGCGCTCCAGTTTCAGTCCACAACTTTACCTCTACAGCTGCCTTTACTTGATCAGCTCCATGTTGCCACAGCAACAAATTAGGCTGCATCACTGTTTCCATTTCTCCTCTCCATTCATGGCATTACATCTCAGATTTTGTTGTCTGTTAACACGGCTTGTGTCTCCAGAAGTGACTTGCTCCTGATGTTTTGGCAGGATGTGGATCTACGGAAGACTGTGGACGAGAGCGCCCGCATCCAGAGAGCTTACACCCACTACTTTGACCTGACCATCATCAACGACAACCTTGACAAGGCCTTTGAGACGCTACAGGCCGCTGTTGACAAACTCTGCTCCGAACCTCAGTGGGTCCCCGTCAATTGGGTGTACTGAGGACCAGCGTCAGTGCTTCCAGGGTCTGATCTGCATGGGTCACAATGACCCCACCCCTTCCAGTTTGACTCTGACCAAATGAACCATAAAGAAAAAGAGAAAACTAGATACTACTGAAAAGAAATCTTATCGCTCCCATCTCTTCCCAGGCCTACACACTGTGCAACTTCTTTTGTACTCACATGAAAAGAGTGCTTATTTATTTTATAGCTTTTTATGAAAGATCTTTCTATTTGTTGTGGGATTTCTTTGAAAATGAAACAAAAAGATGTACTTTGGTCACATTTCTGGCTTAATTTATTGTTCCACGTCATTCTGATTTTTCTCATTGTTTAGATTTGTCGATTTGCCTTTCATCAAGCAGGAATCATGGTTGCTGCCAAAGCTGCAAAATGAAGTAGCAGTAGCGCTACATCAATGCCATCTCGGAACAACTCATGCAGGCATTTAGATCTCACCTCAGTTCAGCTGAATCCTCTCAGACGGACCTCAACCCTGTTCTGGAAAGCCAAGTTTTATCCCGAAGAAAATCAAAAACTTTTGTGTTTCACTCTGTTTTTGTTTTATTGAATCGTTGTAGTAGTTTGTCATGTTTTGAACCACCCTGTCAGTGTTTCATCCCTCAAGATCTTTACGATCCTCACCAGTCCAGAGTGTTTGCTTTTAGTGAAGGTGACACAAACCTCAACCTGTCCCTGTGTTGAGTATTGCAGCACGCCAAAGTCACGGCTGAACCCCAAAAATGGAAAGGATGAGTCTATATGGAAACAGACAAACCTGAACTGAAATGGAAACATTTTTTGTCTCTGATTTAGTTTTTGTGTTGCAGTTTTTGTTCTACATCTGTTTTTTCACTTTGGGGAAAAAAGAATCATGAACTGTGGCAGACCTGCTGCCTGTTTCCACATCAACCCTGTGTCCACAGAATTGTTTTTACATTTTTATTAGTAAAACTATAATAAAGTTTAATCAAACACAAACTTTCTTTTTAGTTTCTGGACTTCATTTGAGAACTCCACAAATTATTCTGAATGTTTAGATTAGATGTAGAAGTCAAGGCTCTCACCTGAAATCCAGTCTGATCCATCAGCCTGGGTGTTCCCAAGAACTGCCTCCTTAATGACCACATAGTCCCCAAGATCAAGGACCAATGGCTCTTCAGAACCCTGCCTTCTTGTAGCCAATGCATGAAGGCGGCAGAGCTGACTGTAAATGGCCTCCACCAGGTAACTGGCATCAGGCTAGTTAGCAGGAACAGCGTTCAGTTCCAGAAGGCTGCTGGAGTCATGTAGAAGAAATGACAGCATGAAAAAAATGAAGCAGATTCCAAACTGTATTCATGTGGGGATGCAGAACCATTGGTTCTTTCTCTCCACTACAAGAGAATTCACTTTGAAAAATGTATATTTTTTGAGGACCTTTTAAACGCTATGTCAAAAATATCTTGTGATCATCAGTCACCAATCAGAAAATATACAAATTGTCGAGAGTGGTTAAAAACTTAAAAACATATCCCATCCATGTGCAAAGAAAGGTTCCACATGCAACTTGTCTTGTGTTACTCACCACCAGACTGCTACCCCTCCCCTTCTGTGTTCCAAATAGGAAGTACCCCCGGGCTGCAAGAAGGCCAAAGTCCCATAAATTTCCATTGAGAAATAGACAGTTAAATATTTGTTCTCATTCAAAAAAAATCATGTAGTTGAGTAAAAGTTATTGTAGAGCTTTTAATTTTAGGAATTAGACTAAAACAAAACTAAACACTAGTTGAATTTGCTGTTGAAACTAATTCCAGTAAAACAAAATTTTACCAATATTGGAAGTATAGGTACATTAAATTGGTGTTGGCATGGTGTTGCAGTGCTTACACTATCGCCTCTCAGAAAAAGGTCCTCAGTTCAAGCCCCAGTGGGAACCTTTGTGTGTTGAGTTTTATATTCTCTCTGTACATCTGTTCATTTTATTCAAGTTGACTTAAAACTCTTCAGTGATGTAAAATAAATAACTGTATGTCTCTGTCTGGGGTTGCATTGATCTAAGAACGTACTCGGGGTGAACATGACCTTGGCTTTAAGGTTGCAAAGAGGTCAAAAAGCGCTTCACTCAAAACAGCTGAAGAAGTTGTCATAAAACCAGAATACATTTTTATTTACCATATTTATTTTTACAGTAAATTAATGGAAAATGAAAATACTGTAATATTATTGTAAAAGGAAGCAAAAAATACTGTTCTAACTACTGGCAGCTGGATGCCAGTAACTACTGTAAACTATGTGTGTACTGTGATTCATTTTATAGCTTTATACTGTAAAATGAAATACAGAACACAGAAATTATGCTGTATTTCATTTTAAAGCTGTGAAAGTCTTTACAGTAATTTACTGGCATCCCGCTGCCAGTAAATTATTGTAAAATCAACAGCAACTATTTTACAGAGTAACATTTTAGCAAAAATGATAGATTTTTTGACAAATGTTGCATTCACTAACTTTTTTTTATTAAATGGGCATTTAGC
>NC_050522.1:8541075-8543413 GCF_002922805.2 Oryzias melastigma
CAAATATTCTAGCAACACGCTCAAATATTTTGAATAATTGTGTATCTTCTGAGATTTTTGGGGGCTTATTAGACATTTAACTAACATTTTAGCAAGATTCCACCTTTTTTGATAATTTTCCATCCACTGATTTTTTATGCAAATTAAGCAGTTAGTGTTAGCTTATCAACATGCTAGCTTTGTCTTTTAGCTAATTAGGCCTCTACTGAGGTTTTTAAGCTAATTAATTATCTTTAATATTTTAGCAACATGCTTTCTGTTCTGTCTAATTTGGCAAAGGCTTTCAAGATATTTTGGCATTTAACTAATATTTTAGCAACACACTTGTTCTTTTCGCTAATTTGGCATCTACATTTTTTTAAAAACAGTTGAGCATTTAGCCAATATTTTAGCAACATGCTATCTTTTTGGCCAATTTGACATGTACTGTTTTTTGGGGGGCTAATTAGGCATTTAGCATGTTTTTTTTCTGATTCTGCATCTACTGTGGTTTTTAAGGTATTTATACACTTAAATATTTTAGCTGACATCCTTGCTGCTTTGGCTAACTGGGCAAAGGTTTTTAAAGCTACTTTGGCATCTAGCTAATGTTCTAGCAACATGCTATCTGTTTAGGTATATTGGGATCAACTAGGGTTTCTTTTAGGCATTTAACTAATATTTAACAAAATTATAGCTTTTTGCTAATTCTGTATGTACAGGAGTTTGTTTTTTTTGGCTAATTATACATTTAGACATTTTTTAGCAAAATGCAAACCTTTTTGTTTATGTTCCTATCTGTTGATAGATAATTAAGCATTTAGCTAATATTTTGTCAACATTCTAGATGTTTTTGCCAATTTGGCATCTACTGGGGATTTTTAAGGTTTATTTTGCATTTAGCTAATATTTTATCAATATGCTTGCAGTTTTTACTAATATAACATCCACTTAGATTTTCTATTTTCTCTTTTTGGGGGGGCTGATTTGGTGTTTGGCTAATAGTTTACTAACCTGCTAGTTTTTCTTATTTTGGGAGGGGGGATTAGCTACTTTGGTGTCAATTGATGATTTTCAGGCTACATAGGATATTATCTAGTATTTTACCAACATGGTAGCTATTTTTGGATACTTTGGGGTCTTTTAGGCTAATTTGGAGCAAAGATCATATGGTTTTAGGGCAGTGTGCAAATAGCTGTTCCCCTTTTAGCAAATTCTTTAAGCATTTTTTTAAATTGCCGAAGTATCGTCAGTGATCTTCCTCATTAATAGTCCTGGTAAATCGCCTGTCTATCCTGTGAGAGGATCTCTCCTTTATGTGGGCATCGCTAAGTTTTCTTCCTTTTTTCCTGAATCTGAGTTTGTTTTTTTTAGAAGTTTTTCCTTACCGGGAAGGAGGGTCAGGGATAACCAGTTTTATTTAGTCAGTTTAGTTGAGCAATCAGCTAGTGGTTATATTTTATGACAGACATCTGCTTCTGCACAATTACCAGCATGAAGCCCAGGGGCCCGTTTCAAGAAGCAGGTTTTGTTGGAACTCTGAGTTCGTGAACTCCAAATTCAGTAAAACTCTGAGTTTTCGGTTCCAGAAAGAGAGATAACTCAAACCCGGGAAAGTGGGTTAAACCAAGCCCGTTCCAAGATGCGGGTTAAGCTGAACTCAGAATCAATCACTATGGTAACTGAGTCTGTGAACGAAACCTGGTCGGTAGCAGGTTTTCTTCCGGAAACTTAGAGTTCTCTGCGGTCTCCGCCCCTTTTTAAAGTGAAAGATGTTTAAATACGAGTTCTTCATTAACATTTAGAGAACATTCACGTTAGAGACGTCACGTTTTCACCACTCAGAAACCAAAATGACATGTTCATTCATAGAGGATCACGTAGAGAGGAGGCTGATTAATCCAGAGGAAATGTTATTTACGTCGGTAGAGGATTTGGAGGACACGAGTTGATTGACTGCAGTTTCCTGATTCATTTTTATTTCAGCGATATTATAAATAGTGAGTTTTTCCTCGGACTCGCTATTAAAAAATACAGTTTTCTTTTCCTTATTTTAAACCCTCAACAATAGAAATTATGGAATGTCAAACACAGAGAAAGCATCTGAACCCATCTACCATCCATCATTGGCGTCAAACATTAGCTCAGTTGTCAGCAACGCTGCTTCCCACTGCGGAGTTAGCGAGTTTGATTCCCGGCTACGGAATTCGTTTTTATGCTTAAAAGAATTTTTTCTAAGTCTTGAGAATTTAAAATTAAATAAATACTTTTTAAACATATGCAGCTACAGTTTCTTTTTAGCGTGCAGTGATATCCGTGTGTGTAGGTGGGGGGGTTACCAAAACTGGTCATTCATGCG
>NC_050522.1:8543713-8553110 GCF_002922805.2 Oryzias melastigma
GCCTCTCTGGTCAGTGCCGGTACTGCAACGTTTTGTTACTTCCGGGTTGGCCTCACGTTCCGCCTGCCAGTGTTGGGGGTTGGTTAAGAGGCAGGTGGCCGTTCTTCTCTTTGGGGGGAGGAGGAGGGAGGAGGGAGGAGAGAGAGGGAGGGCCTCTTGCTGCCGTTCAGAAGATCGCGGGTTCGAGCCCCACCACGGACAATCAAAACAAAAAAACTCCAGATTGTGTCAATTGACAGAAAAATCTGTAAGATGTTTACAAAGGTGTCTGAAATTGTTTCAGTGAAAAAAAGTGTTGTGAACCCTGTGTAAACAGTTTGTGTTGTGCTCGTTTTTTCAGATTGAATCCACAACCTGAGTCCAGATGACCCCAGGAAAATGTCAACAAAATGTTTTATTTTACACAAAACATAATAAAAATCGATCAATAGTCTTTATTGGTTGTGTTTTTTCCCCAAGTCCTCTCTCCATTCCTGCACACTTTTTCCCCATCGTGTCAATTCACAGAAAAAATCCGTAATATATTAACAAAGGTATCTGAAATATTTCAGTGAACAAAAAAGGTTTTTAAAGTGTGTCAAGGGTACAATAAAATGATAATACTTCTAATACAAAGTGAATTAAAGGTGCATCACATTGTTTGCACTTTAAAAGCATCATATGGGAAAAAATGTCCGATTTAGATGTTTTGAATGACTGAAGACAGACACTCTTAAGTGTTGTGAACACTGTGTAAACAGTTTGTGTTGTTTTGTTCTTGTTTTTCAGATTGAATCCACAACCTGAAGCTTTTTGAACCCCCTGCTCTCGCATGGAGTCCAGATGAGCCCACCCTTACACTGATGTTGGATCCCTCCTATGATGAAGGTGGACAAAGATGGAACAGATTTTATATCTGCCACGGACGCCCAAGAAAAGGATCAATCCTGGAAAAAAGTTTAGCGTGGCAGATGACCCCACGCTGAATGTAACATGCCTAGGACAAGCTTAGAGTATATGTTTTGAGAGATGTGCGGAGCTGCCAGTCATCATGAAGACCCTTTTTGCTGTTTTCATCACTGCCTTTTTTCTGTCTTTGCTTCTGAAACATCCAAGTGTGTTTTAGCTTGTAACGTACAGCTTATATGTTTGGACTTATGGCAAAGTCTTAATTTTAATTACTTTATAAAGTTAGAGTGAGTTCTGTTGAGTGCTTCTTCACATCTAGTTCTTTAGAATGTTTCAGTTAATTCATAGTAACTCATTTCTACTCATATCAGGGCAAATTTAAAATACAAGAACACAATCTTTTCAAGAAAATATTTTATTTTGAACAAAACAATAATAAAAAAATGTTCATAAAAGTGTTTATTTTTATTTTTTTTTTCATTTCCTCTGTCCACTCCTGTACAGTTTTCCCGCCGACAGCTGCACAGTACGACACACCGTCAATCCTGGTGTGGCCAGTGTCCAGCCTTTTTGGCTGGCCACACTTTGTGCAGGTGTACTGCACAGTCTGCCGGCGGACTTTTGTCCCTGCAGGATGGCCCTCCTGTGCAGCAGCTGCTGCTTCTGCTGCTTTCCTCCTCCTGAAGGCGGTCGTCCTCGGCACACGCTCACCAGGAGGAGGCAGAGGAGGCGGTGGTGGTGGAGGAGGCAGAGGAGGCGGTGGCGGTGGAGCTGGAGGGGCAGGTCTCAATAGTGGGAGAGGGAGCTTCTCCTCTGGCGTCCCGTAGTCGAAGGGCTGTCCCTGTCCCACCTGAATCGAGGACAGCCGTTTAGCTTCAGGGAGAAGCTGCAGGGAGACAGCTGGAGCAGCAGGAAGGAGTCCAACTTCCTGCTGCTCCAGCACAGCCTTCTCCCACTTTTTCTGCCTGGTAGAGAACCTGAGGACACACACATACAAAAAAATGTTGGTACCACCATGCTGGGATTGTTAGAACAGTGACATCAGACTGCAGAAGATAAAAGCTCTCACCACTGTGACGGGGTCCTCTGGTTCAGCTGAAACAGCTGGAGACCGGTCTGAGCCATCAGCCTGGGGCTCCCGAGGACCGCCTCCCTGATGGCCACGTAGTCCCCCAAGACCAGGGACCAACGGGTCTTCAGAACCCCTCTGGTTCTTGTGGCTGAGGGGTGAAGCCGGCAGAGCTGGCTGCAAATAGCCTCCACCAGGCGGCTGGCATCAGGCCAGTTTGCAGGGCTGGCGTTCAACCCCAAAAGGCCGCTGGAGTTATGTGGAAGAAAAGAAGAAAATGAAGCAGATTTGTAAGCAGGTAAAAAACGTTTGGAAAGCAAACTTACCGTTGGAGAGACTCCTTCCCCGGACAGGAAGTGCTCTTCCCCTTCGCGGCCTTGAAACGCCCTTTGGGCTGTCTGTCCCGGTGCCTGGCAGGGTAGACGACCCGCTGCTTGTCAGACTCTGGGAGGCGTTCCCAGAGCGCAACAATTAGGTCTACCCTGCTGTTGGAGATTGCAGGCAGACTCCTGATCTCCACCAGGGCCTTGGTCAGCCTCAGGACGTGTTGATATCCTGGCTGACCATCAGGACCCTGGACCTCTTCCTGGAACAGAAGCAGGACAGTCGGCAAACGCAAACCAAAGAAAATCTTATAACGAAACACGTTTTCAGAGAGTTTGATACAGGAATTGTGTTGCAGCTTTTACCTCAGAGTCTGAGGAGAGATGCTGATCGGGAGTCTGCGAGGTACCGGGACGGACATCCTCTTCAGGGGCGCAGACCTGTCTGTGTCAGCTGGGTCACCTGACCAGGCTGCTGCGTCAGAGGAGAGGAGGACGGGCCCGGAGATGGTGGGGTCTTCATCCTCCTCGATGCCCTCATCCTGAAGAGCGATGACAGCAGCAGCCTCGTCCGGAGCGTCAGGGTCCCCGCTGACACCCTCAAGCACGCTACCTGTCTGCTGGAACAGGTACTCCCCCCAATGAGTTCCCCTCCAGGGAAGAAGGAGAGCTCAGGTCATTTTGGTTGATCGATATGAAGTCAGATCTACACCTCTGGCCTCACTTGTGACTGTTCACCTGTGTACGCAGCAGGCTTGGTGAAATCTTTAACCAGATGATGACCAAGCACCCTCTGGCTCTTCTGGTTAAGGGCGTGCTTGAGGTGGTCACTGTAGGAGTGCAGAGGCCGCAGATGATCCTCAGCTGCAGGTGGAGGTGCAGCAGCTGCTGCGCGGTCCTCGTTAAACCTCACCAGTCCATCCATCAGGAACGCCAGGAAATATCTGAGTCTCGCAGACTTCTGATCAGCATCTCTCCTCTTATGATCATCTTAGAATCAGTGAGCATCAGCACCTGTTAGGATAACTAATTAACCCATCATAAAATAGTGAAATAACTCTTCCCCAAGCATTTTAATAACATTTCGGAATTTAAAACCAACTATTTCTCGTTAAAATAAAGGAGAATCAGCACTTACGTCCGATGTCTTCATTACACATTCTGACACTCTGAATATTCTGATAGATTTATTTACTTTAGCACCTCGCTTAAACAACAATTTTAGATACACTTTTGCATTTCTTCCAACATCTTACAGTAAATTACCAGTTAGATCCATATAAATACACATTTTTGGCAGATCTCTTTTCTTGTACATTGTTTTGGTTATATTTGCATGTAACTCCTTATTGTTGGGCTTCTTTAACTGATTCAACACTTTTTGCTTCACCCACTTCATTTTCTATCCGTAATTTTGTTTTAAAGCCAGTAACTTTAGCATTTTAAGCAAGTTATTTAAGTTTAAATCTCAGAGTTTCAGGAATTTCAGATGTTACACTTGTTGGGCCTACTTTACTATTACTCATTCTGTTTTTTGTTGTTTTTTTCTTTCGCTGAAAATTACTTGCTGTTAGATATCTTTTCTTTCATTTTTAATCACATTTATCTAGCAAAAGGGAATTTTGGCATATTTTTTGATGCTTTGTATTTTGTTGCTTTTGCAAAGCATTGTAATGATCCCACCCACTGCAGGAATGCATTTTGGGAATTTAAATTGTTAGTCTGTTGGGCCATAAGTTAGTGGTCTACTTCCAGAAAAGATATGCTGGTTCAGATCTTGCAGACCTAAACTAAGGCTTTGTGGAGAACTCTGCAAAATGTAGCTATTTTTTTCCAGTTGTATGCTAGCTGTTATGGCTATTTGGCTTTTAATTTTAAGGCTAATGTCATATTTACCTAACATTTTATCTGGTTATCAGCTTCAGTGTTTTCAGCTATTAACTTTAGTGGTTTTAACTATCAATGTCAGCATCTTCATTGGCTAAATTCAGCTTACAACATTCACACTAGCATTATTGCAGGTAATGCTACATATTTTTGTCATAATTTTGTTAAAAAATTACAGTTTTAAAGTTTTTAAAAATGCAGTTCTTAGTGTTTAATTAATGTTTATCCTGTTCGGCCCCCAACCTAAGATGCATTTTGGATTTTGGCCAGGAGAAGAATAAGGCAGTGTGAGGGACAAAAATTATGTTTTAGACCACAAGTGGATACTTTAATAAATATTTCCTTAAAGAGTTTTGAAAATTCATGTCTGTGAGTTTATAAAAATGTTAATTCGGTCAAAATTTGCAGAGCAACTGAGTGGCTCAGTGGGCTAAATGTAAAGCTGCCACGCAGGAGACCTTGAATCAAACCCTGGGGTGTCCATAAGTCTCCATCCAAATTGGATCCTTAGGTGTCAAGGGTCTTGACTTTGACCTTCAAAAGTCATTCTAGTGTCTATCTGGGTTTACTATAACCTTACAAAATGGGGTTGTGTTAGTAGAGGTTGCCGAGGGTTAGTAATAAATCCATTAAATGTTGGCATCAAGCTAGTGGACTTTAGCTTTATGTGCTAAATTGATTTATATTTTTTATGAATTGGTTATTGATCTAATAAGCTTAAATCGATTAATCAATTTTATTAACCCAGCCCTTGAATTCAGTCAGTTTAGTCCCTTACCTTCACCACTCCCTTCTTTGTAGCACAATTAGCTAAACTGTTGAGGATTTTAGCAAATATTTCAGCAACATTTTTGGCTACTTTTTATTTTGTTTTGGTTTTACTAGATTGCTTTTTTTTTTTAAATGCTTTACAAAAAACATTTGAGACTTCTAACTGGTTTCCTTGTTTGCTTATCTCATTTATTAGATGTTGTTTTTTTTATTTCGCTTTATAAAGTATTTTTTTAAATAAAGACAGGGATGGGTTAATTAGATTTTCAAAAGTCAAAATGAGGAACGCTTCACGAATTTGCGTGTCATCCTTGCGCAGGGGCCATGCTAATCTTCTCTGTATCGTTCCAATTTTAGTATATGCACTAGAGAACTAGTGCGATGAGGGTGAGTCTACCAGTGCTTTTTAAATCCTTCCCTCTGTCACTCATCTCAGACACGAGGTGTGACCTCAGACAAACCCGTGGACTTTAAAAGGATCTAACAATGTTGACAAAACACCCAAAAGGATCATCTGTTGCTCCCCTGAATGAGTATGATCTCAGGTTAACCCTCTCCATTCAAGGTTGGACTCAAATGCTTCTATCAAATTAAAGTTATATTTAATTCTGAGTTGGTGTAAGGTTTTTCAGGCATGCTGGGAGAAGAAGGGGGGTTTTGTCACGTCATACGAGCGCGACCGGTTTGCTGGAAGCGCCAGAACAAAAGGGAGAGTCAACACCCCCACCGGGAAGACCTTTGACCCTTTACAACCCCCACAGCTGCTTCAACCAACCCCCATATGCTGGTGGTCACACACAGGGGAGGAGACGCTGATCCAGACAAGGATCTGTGTGGAGAGAGAGAAAACTGGTCTGATCGCGTCAGACTAACGTCATTCTGCTGCTGCCTTCAAGCAGGAAGTGAGAGCGACGAAGAAAAATCAGCCCAGATACAGGAGTCTGTGGTTCACCTTACAGCAACAGGACCATTAAAACTCAAATGGCTCAAGTTAAGCCAGGATTAACTTTAAAAAGAAAGAGAGGATTATACACTTCAGTGGTGTGGATACAAACTTCAACGCTCATTCCTTTGTTGAGCAGCTGATCAGCTCCTGATCTAAACAAAATTCGGACTTTTGCTGCTCTTTGCTGCTTTTAAAAAATTCTTTTTTATTTGTGAGTAAATGTGCAATAAAATTCTACTTAAAAAATGTGTTTTTTTTGTTTTTGTGTGAACAGATAAACTCATGTTTAATTCAGAAAATACCTGCAGTAGGTCTGCCACATGGTGTCGCTGTTTCCCCGTTCCATCTTGAGATAAATAGAGAAGAAATTAGTTTTATTATGGTACAAAATGCTAAATACCATTAGTATAACAGATTTACACTTAACATAACAGAGCATCAATGTATCATGTTTGCTTAAAACACTTAAACTGAGAGCAAACAGATCAAAACAGCTGACGTTTGTTCTAATTGGTAATCAGCCACTCCACTAAAACAAACTCAATTGTCCAAAATTCTTTTGTTTTTCACTTGAAACAATATAATTAAGGCTGTGGCCCTACTTAGTTTTGCCTTTTTTCTTAGTTCTGTATTTTGTGTATTTCATTTATGTCAGTTTCCATTTTGAACATTGAATTCCAAAACATATAGGAGAAAAAAATTCTTACAAATAAGAGAGACCAAAGTCTTAACAGAATATAAAAATAATACTTAAAAATAAACAAAATATATATTAGCATATAATAATGAATTAAAAATAACAATAAAATGTGTTTTTGAATCAAAAGAAACCTGCATTATTCCAGATAAACCAATAAATGTATAAATTTAATAACTTGAAAAAACACAATTCTTAAAAAAATGTTTTTATAAAACAAAATTAAATGTGGAGGTATTTAAATGTTGGGATTGTGTTTTTTGTTAAAGCAAATACAGAAATCATTCCAGAAAATGTTAACCAAATTGCAATCATGAATCAGGTGCTTTGAGTTTCTATCTTTTGTACATATGGGGCATACATTATCTTGTATCCTTTACAACTGCGGCCGCGTTTCCATGGTAACATCAAGAAGCTCTGTGTAGTCTTGTGGAGACTTTCCAGCATTTGCAGTCCTGCTACCATAAGTATTGGATGAAACTCACACAAACAATCCAGTGATGCTGATTTGACCACAAAATGTGAACGCTGGCTCATTTGACTGCAGTCAATGGGAAGATACCATCTTCTCTTCTCCAGAACCAGAACAAGGCACGCTAGCTGGATCAGATGAGGGGTTTGGTGCATGTGCAGCACAGCTGTTGTGACGTAAAGAAGATCATTAATTCAAACAGATCCTTTCTGTGACAGTTTGACAGCAATTTAAATGAGAAATACTCAGGAATTCAAACAGAGTTTGAGTGACAGCGATTTAAATGGTGAAATACTCGGAAATGCAAAAACGAAATGATTTCTTATTACATTTGTTCTCTTTCATAAGAAAAATGCCACACATAAATGTTAAAAACTCAAAAAATATGATTTTCATCGGAGGGGAACTTTAAAAAAGTTTAAGGTTTAAGACAGAATTTTCCTTCTATCAGAAAGAGGAAAGGGCTCATCTGTTAAGGAGGCTCCAAAATGCTGTAGATGAATTTTTCTTTGAATTTGTATTAAAGATAATCAAGAATTTTTTTACACTTTCTCTGATTAATTGGGTTAACAGTAAACAGATTTAAAACCCTCTTGAATATTTTATAAACCTGAGATCCAAATTGTACTTTTTTTTCCTGCATATTTGAGAAATGTTTAATCACTGTCTATCAGGTGGACAATGGGCCAAACTTCTTTAGCCTCCCAACTTTAACAAAAAAAAAAAAAACTTTGATTATAGAACAAATCTGTTTTTCTGTGTGAGGACTGCAGTTTTGGGTGTGGATTTATTTCCAATAAAGCAAAACTTGTATGTCATTTCTGTCTCACAAAAATAAAAATGATGACAAATACAAAATTAGCAATAAATACGTTATTTATCATTAATAATTTAAGTCGGGATTTTATAAAGGAGGAAACTGGAAGAAATTAGCGGCTCAGAAGCTACTTTCAAACCCGCCATTTTAGTTCAGACCACGCGCCACATAAAATTAAATATTTTTTCCTGTTTTCTCCAAATTATACCATTAAACGGTGTTATTAACAGTACGAACAACAATTGTATCCCGTTATCTCACAAAACACTTGTTATTAACTCTAAAATTAACTTAATTACTCGTTAACATGAGAAAGCGAGCAACAAATATGGCGGCCGTCGTCTGTCGTCAGAACTGAATCATTTTTCACAATTTCTCTGAACTTCACCGTCTCGTCTGAGCGGCTCGTCTCCTCACCTGAGCAGAATTCTTCTCCACACCTTCATTTGGACTCAGGAAGTTCGGGGTAAGTTGGACAGAGAAGAACTAAAGTCCAACTGAGAACGAATCCGATCCGAACCTTCCCCGCCTGGACAGTCCAGCAGGTGACCTGAGACGTTCAAGGACCGTCCGAGACATTAACCTCTCTCTTAAGAACGACAAAGTAATACAAAAAATAAAGGTAAAAACAGGATTATTTTAAAAAACAACATGCGAAAAAATATTAAATTAAATAAATACATAAATAGGTGAATTGATAAGCTTAAAATTGAAAATTTTCAAGACAAAAGAACACAATCAATATGACCGTTTTTTCCCGGATGTATGTGAATCTATCGCTTGCAACATTTTCATATTTTTAACTACTGAATAAACTTTTAGTCATAAGTTAATTCAGTTCCAGTTTACTAAACTGTTTTTTCGGGAGAATGAAAAGCAGATTATTGTTTTTTTTTTTCTCCAAACACGCGTAAGCTTGTTGCACATTAGAATAAAGGTCGACATAAAAGTTATCATGTTTTTTTATTTAAATATTAACCAAGTTTTATTTGATATTTCAAAATAGCTTGATGTTTGCTGTATTTTTCATCTTTTTGATCTTAATTTAATGGATACCAATCTATTATGGTTTGGAATGAATGGGATTACAGTAATAGTGCATTATTAATGGTTTCTAGCCTTTTTCCTGGGACAACTTCTACTATGAGCTGCTGCTTTGTCAATAGCTTAACACAAACTAGTTTAAGAAAAATTTCAAAAAGTGACCGTTTTATTATCTAATAACAAGTCTTTGACTAAAAACACTTAAAGTAAAGTGAGTTTATTTTTTCACAAACACATCTATATCTTTTTGACACTTTAAATCCTACAAACAATCTATTTTTCTAAATAAAATAACATTTACAGCATCAAATGTCTGGGCAGGAAAACAGCAGTCACGGTATTACACAGTTGGCGTGGTATCAAAGAATCGGAACAAATCCGGCGTTTTGATTGGTTGAAGAAATTGGAACATTCGGAATAAGCTCCTCAATCTTCTCTGTTCCAATTGTTCAAATTTCTCCACAAATCAAATGGTCGGATTTG
>NC_050522.1:8553321-8558750 GCF_002922805.2 Oryzias melastigma
TGACACTTTAAATCCTACAAACAATCTATTTTTCTTGTTAAAATAACATTTACAGCATCAAATGTCTGGGCAGGAAAACAGCAGTCACGGTATTACACAGTGGGCGTGGTATCAAAGAATCGGAACAAATCCGGCGTTTTGATTGGTTGAAGAAATTGGAACATTCGGAATAAGCTCCTCCGAGGTGGGTTTCCATTCTTCTCTGTGGGGGGAAGAGGAGAGGAAGGGGGGCCTCTTGCTGTCGTTCAGAAGTTTGCGAGTTCGAGACCCACTCTGGACAAACAAAACGGACAGCGTCAAATGGTGTCAATTTACTGCAAAATATTTACTGAAATAATTTCAGTCCATAAAAGTAAAGTATATTAGGGGTACAAACAATGTAACTCTACTGGTAAAAGATGTTATATTGAAGTGAGTTGGATGACTCAGGGCAGCCTAAAAGTGATGTAAACAATTTGTGTTGTTTGTGCTTCTTTTTCAGAGCAGCTGGTGCACTTGATGACGTGCAGAAGCTCACGAGTTCAAGCCACGATGTCCACAACTGCAGCATAAAGTGTCAAATACCACAAATGCATGAAAAAGAAATGTTAAAAAATTAGAAAGACGTTGTAAAAATGAACCCATTAGCTGCAATTTACAAGCTGCGACACAAATTGATGTTTCTGAAGCAAAACAACCGCAGAGAATAAGCATCAGGAAAACAGCAACACGTGTTTTTCTGATTAAATATAGCTCCACATATCTTATCTCAAAGTTATACTATTCAAAATTGATCACTTTTAGCTTAGAAATGTTGATGAAATCTGAAAAAAGAAGCATAAAACAACATCAGTCGTTTTCACTTAGGCTTCACATCACTTTGAGGCTCTGACTCTTAGTCCTCAGCCATCCAAAACCCCTCCATCCTTAGACTTAAATAGTTGCTCTTTTTGATACAGTTTTTTTCATTTTCATATTTTCCAATATATTTCTAATTATTTTACAGATTTTGTATGGGATTTGAAGCTTTACTCTGCGACTACACATCGCGAGCTTCTGAACGACCGATACCAAGACGGTTGCTGCCCTCTTGTGGCCTCTTGCTGCCGTTCAGAAGATCGCGAGTTCGAGGCTGAGCTCGGACAATCAAAACAAAGAATTTCAGATGGCGTCATTTTTTTTACAGAAAATTCAGAAAAAGATTTACAAAGGTGTCTGAAATTATTTATACGGAAAAAATATTAAGAGTATTAAGGGTTGTTTGTGCTTCTGTTCCAGGTTACATGAACAACCTAAAGCTAAAAGGGACCTGTTTTTAAAAGTATAACTTTTGAGAGATGCGTGGAGCTACTAGTTTTTGTTAAGATCCTTTTTGATACCGTTCACTAGCTGTTTTCTTCAATGCTTTTGTTTTACTTTTGCTGCTTCCGAAATCTAATATTGTGTTAAAGCCCATGAGTGAAACCATGTGTTGATTTGTTATATACAGTATATATTTTTAATCCATCCATCCATCTTCTTGACCGCTTCGTCCCTTTCGGGGTCGCGGGGGTGCCGGAGCCTATCCCGGCTACTGATGGGCGAAGGCGGGGTACACCCTGGACAGGTCGCCAGTCTGTCTCAGGGCCTCAATCACACACCCATCCACTCTCACATTCACACCTAGGGACAATTTAGAGTCACCAATGAACCTATGAAGCATGTTTTTGGACGGTGGGAGGAAGCCGGAGTCCCCGGTGAAAACCCACGCATGCACGGGGAGAACATGCAAACTCCACACAGAAGGGTCCCAGCCGGGAGTCGAAACCGGGGCCTTCTTGCTGTGAGGCAAGAGCGCTAACCACTGTTCCACATTTTTAATGTTTTTTCAGTTTAATTGACAACCTGATCTTCAGAAAAACTTAGAAAATTAAAGTAGAACAGATCCATGTTCTGAAATAACAAAACAGTTAATCAGGAGGCAGTGGGATGTTACAAAATAATTGATTGGAAATGACTAAAACCATAGACTGTAAAAACAATGGACAGATCGAGCACTGAGGTCCCCCATTGGAAATGCATTACTTCCTCTCCTCGCGAAAGTAGGCCGCCGCTTTCACCGTCAATTCCTGAAATGGATACCGCCATTTGCAAACAATCTTCAGCGATTGGTCCGAGTCATAGCTGAGTCACCGAATCTACAGGAAGTACTGTCACCAATCAGGAGTGAGTTTTTTGCAACCGTCTGCCGCTTTCCACGCCTCAACCACGAGACCGCGGATGTAAACACCTTCTACTTTAATAACGGCTGCTCGGGAGAATCGTACAAGTCATTGTTGAAGCCTTTGAGGGAGAACCATTCCAACATTTGATTCTGTCAGCGGTCCTTTTGGATTTACTTACATTTATTCCTTTTTGTCGAGATAAAAGGAGCATTTGGGTGACGCCGCTGCGGCTGGAGAAATGTGCGTGTCCCTCTCGCGCGCGCCGCAGCTTTTCAGTTGTCATTCGCGGCCAGGTTACAGTCTGATCAGATCCACGTGAGAAGCGCGTTCAGCGGTATTTAAAATAAATAACCATCCTAACAAGTGAACGGCTGGATCTTTTTTCTGTTTGGACATACGATCAGGCCATTCAAGTTTGTCTCGCGCTCCTCAGACGGCTGCGTCTAATTCAGGCTGCAAGCTGGAAAAGTGCGGCGAAGATGAAACTTTGGTTGGTGATTTTATGCGCATATATGTAACTTAGAATTTATAAGCTACAACCAAAACAGTGAAATAGCGAAAAACGAACGTTAATCAAACAAAAAAGTCCAAAGCACATAACCTCAGAGTGAAATCTATTTCTACAGAGTAAATCCTCATCTAAAAATGCCTCTTGTTGTTTTAAACTGCTGCATTGGTACATTCCATTGAGGAAAACAACAGTAGGACAATGACTGGTACATTGTTGAATTGTAAAGTAGGCCTAGGTGTTAAAAGGTCTTTTGACGGAGCCATTGATGAAGTCTGCTCCCATTGGCTACCCGTCATGTGTCACTCAAACCCCCCAGACGGTCGACGTCAGACCCACAAACGCTTATTGAGCCATCTGATTGGTCAATTTATAACTCTAATAACTTGTGATAATGGAAAAAAATCTTTAAAAAAAATTAGGATTAGAAAAAAGAAGTTAAGCAGAAAGCAGCAGAGGAAGAATGATTATTCTGACATATAAAATGACTGAGAAATAACTGTCTGTTTCCCAATGTAAGTCAATGGGACTTTGGCCTTTTTGCAACCCAGTGGTACTTCCTATACGGAACACGGAAGGAGGGGGGCTTGCTTCGTCCAGTTATTCTATATACAGTCTATGAGCTAAAGCCCATTTGCTGGTATAGGTACTCCATACCAATGAGCCCCCCTGCTGTGCAGATAGAAAGCACAGGTCATATTTGTCAGATACATATTGATGGGCCTTGGATTTGATATTTACCTCATTAAACAGCAAGACATCCATCACTGTGGGTATGATGAACCAACAGCTTCAGGTTGAGATAGAGAGCTGTAACTTCAACTCTTGGTCCTGATGGATCTCCTCCACCAGGAACTGAAAACTGACGACATGTCGCACAACAAACCTGCAGCAGCTGAATCAGATGATTCCATTCTCATGGTGAGATCTCCAACATCTGTCACCACGTGAGGATCAAAGAGAAGCGGTTGAAAAAGATGGAAGTGTTGATATGAATATAGATATGAGGAGGATGGGCTAAATCAGGAGACACCAATCTGTTTGAAACTGATGGTCACTTTATGAGTACTGAGTCATACGAAGGATTACCATTTTGAAAGAACACATTTTGCTTAGTTTTAGTTCTACATTATTAATAATGAATAATGATACTCCTCTATGTGAAGACACCGATTTGTCACCATAATTATCAACAATGACAACAAGCTAGGAAACAAACATCAATATTCAGAACTTTATTAATCTCAGTAATTGTTACATTTCATGGTAAAAATATCCCATTTTCACTATGTTGTACCATATTTATCGACTATGTAATATTAAAGAAAAATCAACTTACACATTTTTTACAAATCTGGTCACATTTTGAACTCATAACCAAATCTGCAGAATATTTAACAAAATTAATTATCTTTGACCTGGTCACCTTAACTTATCTAAAGCTCATGTATCATTAACATATTTTTGAGACATTTATATTTTTAAATTTATCTAAATGAAAGTGTAACTTAAAAAAGAAAATAGCAACAGAATCAAATGGAATTTTAGATGCAGTGTTACTTTTAGAAGAGACCTGCGTTCACCTTGTGGTTCCCTTGGGGCTACCTGGGCACCACATCGGTGACCCCTGGGCTTAAACTTGATCGTTTGGCAGCCATGGTGAGAAAGGCCTTCAGCGAGTTGCACAAGAATCCTTTGATCCGGTTCATTCCAGTTCTCAAATATAACTGAAGGTGGCATTTCTGTTCAGAAGAATTTTCTCCATTAGGAATAAAGAATTCCAACAACCATAAGTATGTTCTTTCCCTGGGAAAAACCACATGCCACAAGGCCTTCAGCTCCTCCTCTCTTCCCCCCACAGAGAAGAATGGGAACCTGCTTCTTAAGGGTCTCTGAGTCTTTGTTCTCACTCATTCAAAACACCAACATTTGTCCTTACCTTCGGCCCTCTTGAAATCAAATCCTTCACCTCCTGATTGTTGTTGTGGCTCCAGGGCTTTAGTGCGTAGTTCTGTGTCTTTTGTACGTTTCTCCTCTGCAGATGGGTTTCTCCACCATGCTGCCTAACCCCACCCTCTTCAGGAGATAGAACAAAAACTACCAATAAATCCCATATTATCTCTTTAATAAAATCTCAATCACAAAAACGTTTAAGTCTATTTTAGACAGTTTTATTACGTTGATCTCACAGCTGCACGGCAGGATGCCTGAGCGTGATTATCAAATATTAACAAGTTAATTATGTTTTATTAGTCACGCACGTCAACGCATCAACATTCACAGCCCTAGTTTTTTTCCTTTAGTCACTTCACTTTAAGATGGATCAGATTCGATGTTAGAGACGTGTGGAGGACAAAATGAGACCAATGACCTACTTTTATTTTTATTAGCCTACATTTGACTGTAAGAAAAAGAGCTCTTTGTTGACCAAAGACTTAGTTTTTTCCTGCCTTTGAATTAAAAACATATATTTGCTCATTTTTACATGGAAAATAACTAATTTTAGTTTTATCAAAGCAGATTGTAGTTCTTTTTATAGAAAGACCATTGAGAATGACAAAAATCCCAACAACCACAACTTTATTTGAAATATTTTTATTTAACACAACTTACAGTCAAGCCAGAAGAGTAAGCTATATGAAGTGATACATATTCACATTATGGTCTAACAGGGTTTACAGCATATCTTGTGTTCTGTAAGCATAAATGTTACCAAAAAAACAAACAAACAAGAAAAT
>NC_050522.1:8559458-8565820 GCF_002922805.2 Oryzias melastigma
TGTTTAAGTCTATTTTAGACAGTTTTATTACGCTGATCTCACAGCTGCACGGCAGGATGCCTGAGCGTGATTAAGAAATATTAACAAGTTAATTATGTTTTATTAGTCACGCATCAACATTCACAGCCCTAGTTTTTTTTCCTTTGAAATGGATCAGATTCGATGTTAGAGACGTGTGGAGAAGGACAAAATGAGACCAATGACCTACTTTTATTTTTATTAGCCTACATTTGACTGTAAGAAAAAGAGCTCTATGTTGATCAAAGACTTAGTTTTTTTCCTGTATTTGAATCAAAAACATTTTTGTTCATTTTTACATGGAAAATAACTATTTTTTTAGCTTTATCAAAGCAGATTGTAGTTTTTTTTTATAGAAAGACCATTGAGAATGACAAAAATCTCAACAACCACAACTTTATTTGAAACATTTTTATTTAACGCAACTTACAGTCAAGCCAGAAGAGTAAGCTATATGAAGTGATACGTATTCACATTATGGTCTAACAGGGTTTACAGCATATCTTGTGTTCTGTAAGCATAAATGTTACCAAAAAAACAAACAAACAAGAAAATGTTAAAAGAAAAATAAAAGCTTACAAGTTCACAACAAGAGGATCAAGGAGTTTTTGCAGTGGATATGAAGAAAAGAATTCAGCAACATGAAGACCCTCACCAACTCAGGAATGACAACAAATTCAGATTTGGCATTATACGGTTTAAATAAGGGAGAAAAGATGACATGAACGGAGGAAGACTGAAGTCATTCAGCTTTGTGCAGCAGCCTCTGCAAATACACTTTACTTTTCTATAACTGAAAATGATGAAAGCAGAAAATGGGTCTGTGGAGGGAGGGGGGGTAGTTTCCCTAAAGCAAAGTTTGATCAACTTTAGAGTTCAAAGAAGATTGTCTGATCAAAATAAAAGCTTGGTAGTGGATTACAATTCCAGGACAGACTCTACATTCATGAGAGGTAGATAACATGGTGATGACAGCCATGTGTCCGAGCTCCGTTTTATCACGCTTAAGGTTAAATAGAAACCTCACCTGTGGCAGGAAGGTCATGTTAAGACAAAGTGTGGGAGCTGAGTGGTAAACATCATTAATACGTTTTCTGACAGTGAAGAATATTTGTGTAGCTGCGTGCACAAAGCTGATTATAACAATCAAACCTCCTTAAAATGGAAATGAATCAAATGTATGTGGAGATTATGAAGTACACCGAAGAGGAAAAAGTCAATGCAGCATATATCAGGCTTATGAGGTACTTCATGAATATATATATATATTTATAGATATATCAACCTTTATTTTTTTTTTTTAGAAAAGCTTTTTGAAATTATATAATTCTTATATTCCTATTAATAGCACAGAATACCTCGTCAGTTATTTTAGTTTTTGCCCAAACCTTACACGGGCACTTTTTTTTTAAAATTCCTGTCAGACTGCTTTGAAAGTGCAAAACAAAAATACTGATCGTTAAATGCAGCATCTACACACCAGGTTGCATAACAATAAAAACATGACTTTTTTTCAGTTAAACTGGGTTTGATTTTAGTCGGAAGTTGAAAACCTTTGGAGCAAACGGAGAGATCTGACAATACAGGCACATATAAAGAAACTGCAAACTCAGTTTTAGACTAAGTCTGCAGTTATAGTGACCCAAAAAATAAACTAAAAACCTCACATGTACCTTTAGTCGAGTGATCTGATGAGCATGATGGGTTTGTTCAAACGTGTATATTCCCTTTGTTAGTCATCCCCTTTATAAATGGAGCCTACTGGTAAGAAAAGCAGAACTGAGACGAGATTTATTGCAAACGGGAAAAAGCAAAACTACACTAAAAAAAACAGGAAAAGCTGCGTCTAACTTGCACGCCATTTGTCCCGCCAGCCTTCGTTGACATTACGATCCATCGTCCACATCAGCGCCAAGTCAATTACTATTGTGATGGCACATTAAAAGAAACATCCAGTCATGAAAAATGGTTAAAATCCTAAATGATCCACTAGAACATTCTAGTTATGAAACATTTGGTCCCCTAAAACTAACCAACTAAAACCACTCAGTCTCTAACAAAGTGGGATCTCCGATGATGGCTTGTACTGGTTTGGTCACTACAATAGTTCATTTGCAGCCTCTCTTAAAAACTTGGGGTTTAAGTTAGCACCCGATCATGTTCTGAGGTAGTTTGAATTCTTAACTTTGTAAATATAAAAGCTAGTCATTCTGGAGACTTGCTTTAAGAAGGGAAGAAATCCAGGTTTAGATTCTGACAGCCGTTGGTTTGAAGCTGATTAACAGTGAAGATCTCACGCCTGAAAACCCAAACGTTCTTACTTTCTTTAACCTGCTCGAGTCTCTGAGGCTCCACTTTGATCATCAACTACCGATAGACGTGGGACTGCAAACGTTTTCTGGCTTTAATCATGAACTGACCTCAGTAGACAATTCTACAAGCCGTGCAGGAAAAGGTGGATTCATCAACACAACTTGGAACAACTAAAATAAAAAAAATTAAAAAGAGATTTTAACAGAGATCTGGTTAACATTGAACAGGTAGTTAGGACAGTCCAGATGATTAAAAGCTTCATCTAGTAAAAACAAAAAAAACTAGAGGCTCTCCTCAGACATGATAGTATCCAGCTTGAAGTTGTTGTCCATAAGTAAATGAAGTACAGAGACCAGAACATGACACTCAAAAATAAAAAATAAAAAATCCCTCAAACTAGTAATTAGTCTTCTGTACACACATTAGCACTATGTAGCAACAATGAGATATTTTGTTGCCACAAATAATCATTTTATTAGATTTTCCCTTCAAAAATGTGCATTTTGTGGCCACAATTTAGCATTTTATGTGCAAAAATCAGTATTTTGTAACCTAAATCACTTTTTTGCAGGCACAAGCTACATTAGTAAGATCTGAAAATACTAAAATGTTTATTTGTGGGCACAGAATATGTGAAATTGTGACAACAAAATGCTAATTTGTGCACAAAATATCAATTTGTGGCCACAAATCATGAATTTGGGGGAAGAATTGATTAATATTTTTGAATGTCCTGTCATGTCAGCTCTCTGCACCGGTGGTTATAAATAACTTTCACCAAGGTGCCAAAATGGGCACAAAAACAAAAATCTACAAGAACGAAACTAATTGTGTCTGATGAAGCTTCATGAAAATGATGGATGACTGACTTAAAAGGACGAGCAGAAATACAGCCGACTAAAGGAAAAAAGCTTATATGGGTTAGAAAAGCCGAGCTTAGGAAATGGCTTTACAAGACAACCCAGAGGCTGAAGCAAAACAAACAACAAAACAATCCATACATCTATATTATTACATATAGATTCTACACACAGCTCTCCTCTATAGCACCGTACACAAGAAGGATGCCAGAAAAACAAAAATCCTTTGTGCACCCGTATGAAATATTTGAGCGAATCAATAAGCAACGTCAGCTGTGATGTGTCAATTTATCAATTATTTGAGGAAAAACAAAATAAAAAAAGGTAAAAAAACAGAAAATGTAGAGATGATTGTAAATGTACTGGACTACTAGCTTTTCAAATATTAACTTAAAAAAGACAAATTACATTCATATAATCTGAAGCTGGGAAAAGGGGTTTACCTCTACAAACTTTTCTTTTTTTTTCTTTTAAAAACAAGCTAAAGTTTCTCTACAAGAGATGAATAAGCAGCAGACACAAGACGTGCTTAAACAGTAACATTTAGTGAAAAACTCACGCGTGGATGGGCTGTTCTCTGTCCCGATTGCGTCACAGCAAGAACGACCGTCGAACACTTTGGAAATTTAGTTGCAGCTTCTGTCAAAACATCAGATATGCGACACAAGCAGGAAAGCTGCTCGGAAACATCACGATAGACGATTTTGTTTGCTAAAATACTCGAACTGGAACCTTCAAATTTTGGCCACTTGTAAGAAAAATCACAAAAGAGAATGTATTGTAAAAGCTCGTTGGAGAGCCGACTTCCACTAACTGGAGCCACATTCATCTGGGCTGCGGTAGATTGTTCTGTAAACATTGAGCCTCTGCTGGGTCTTGATATGTGGTTAAATGTCCAAACACAGTTCAACACTTTGCAGAAAGCAAACTAACTGTCAACAGTACAAAGCAAGTGTTGAGCTCCAGAAATAACTTCCTCCTCACTGTTCCGAAAGGCGCTAGTTTAGCTAGCAAAAGTTTGTTAGCTCATAAATGGTTCATCAGCACAGATGTCCTCCAGCATCTCCTCTGGTAAAACCGCCGTTTCCATCACACAAACTCAATCTTTAGAGTCCAACAGTTTGTGATACTAAAATAGGAAAGCAGTAGGAAAATAATCTCTCTTGGATTGGGGGGAGGGGGGCGCTTTGGCGTTCAAACTGAAAGAACTGGTCGTTTCGGAACCAGAATCACTTTGGTATGAAGAAGAGAACGCAGGACTGCAGTCTGTTGGATTTTACTTTGAAAAACAGCAAAGCTGAAAAGAAACTTCTTTAAATAAAATGAAAACAAAAATGGCAGTGAGTTTGTCCACTTAATGTTGTAAATGCATGAATTGCTACAATTCTATGCTTTTTTGTTTAGTGCAAAAGCAACATTGTCAAAAGTTTCATTCTCCAAAAAAAAGAAAAAAAAAAGAAAAAAGAGCATCTGGTACTATATAAGGTGCTGGTGTAAGTAATGTAAAGCAATAACAGAAACAAACTCTTCTCCCTCTTAAAATCCACATCAAACTTTACAAGGCATTGTGTTTGGAGTAACTGACATAGTTCAGGGAAACGGCGTGCGCCACTAATGAATACGAGTCCCTTTAAGAGACGGGAGGTCGTAGGAAGTGGAAATGACTCGATGAATTACAAGGACTCGACAAACTCAAACGTCCAACAGAACCTTTCTGGGGGTTACGGGACATTTTGAACGGCTCTGGCGGAAAAGGGACGTCTGATTTTAGTGTGCATAGAAGAAAAAAAAAAAGCAGAAAAAGCCGTGTGAAGATGTAAACACACTTTAGGAATTTAGTTTAAAAAAAAGCTAAACACACAATTATTTTCAAAGGAAAAACACACACTTGGTAATGAGTTTTTGGGATACAAGAAAAAAAACAAAAACTTTCAAGGAAATAGGAAACCAAGAAAATTGCAATACCATGAAGCGTTTCAAACCCCTACTGTCAATGCAAGACTCAGCCCTCGCCAATCAGATTGCAGGAGTAATTATACAGAAATGGCCAGCGGTGTGATGTTACCATAACACTTAGAACAGGTAACAAGAGGTAGAACACACAACCATTTCCATGCAATTACACCAGTGTCTCACAACATGGCCGAGCCTCCTGTTAAAAAAACACATCCATAAAGCAAAAATTCTGCGATCAAAAGTGCATCCAATTGTACATGTTGTGACACCAGCACCGATACGAAATATATTTGACATCATAACAGTAAATATCAAGTACACGATTTTCAGAATGCCCCGCAAACACAGTCAGTCGGATTTCTTGTTGCTTTACAAGTAATGAGTAGAAAGGAGACATAGAAGTCACGGGGACGAGGGATGCTCCAAAAAGCCCCGTGAGCCAGTCCAGTGAGGAATCGAGGTGGTTTACAGTGAAAACTTTTAGCACCAAAGTTTTATTTAAATGTCCTTTTGTGCTTCTACATGGTTTCCATATTCGTTAATCTTGTTTTGGCTAAGAAAGATTCTGTGTTACAAAAGGATACACCGAAGCTATAAAATCTAAAGTTACCAATGGCCACATAAATACTTCATCGTGTTAGAAAGCCTTAAAGATGCAAAGACAAGCTACTAAAATGAAAAAAAAAAAAAACATAAAATGGCAACACAGAGAGCCCTGATGTTCTACGCCTGTATTACTTTTAGAAATGCGGGATGCTTCACATCAAAATCTCCTCGTTAAAAACGGTGCATAGTAAGAAAATAGACTACTCGCCTTCAATCAAAACAAGTCTCCAGCTTAGTAATCAAACTAATGCGGAATGCACAACATTAATTCAATCACTAAGACTGTAACAGTCTTAGAAGACTAAACATTTGCATTTTATATACAAATAGATAATTTAGATAACATGTGGGCAAGTCTCTTAAAAAAGTACTAAAACTTTTCAACAGCCTCCATGGAAAGCTTATTCAAAATAGACCTCATCTGCATCATGACTACATAGCAAAAGGATTCAGAAAAAGTGTTGTTTTTTTTTGCATAAACCTCAACCCTTTGTGCGATGACCGCTCACGAGCAAACTCCAATCAAGAGGTTGGTTTAGAGATGATTGATCAGTTCAAATCTAAAAACTCTGCTGTGCCTGGACACTAAGAAGCCACATTATGATTCTA
>NC_050522.1:8565965-8579644 GCF_002922805.2 Oryzias melastigma
ATAAGATTTCATCGCGTTTCCCTCGGTCAGTTATTTTACATCTCATCCACACGGCTCAAAATACCATAAAAAGGCGTCGCTGTTGGGAACCGGTCCCGGTAGAGTCACTGCAGCGACGTTTCAAAATTACTACAATGGGAATAAAACTGCTGCTCTGTCAGCCAACATCAAAAGGATTCTTTAGCCGTCATCGGGTTCGGCACTCAATGATCCACTGGTCCGAGCACTGAAAACTCAGCCAATCAATTCATAAAGTTTAACAGATGTGATAAAAGAATGATGCTCTTTGATTGGCACATTTCACCACATAATGCCCTACAAAGGAAAAGGGGGAAACCTTGAAGAGGTCTCATTGTACTAAGTACTTGTGTTCTAGCTGAAGTACCCATCTTGGTCAGTGCACTTTGATTTGATTGGCTGTCAGAGCTCTAAGCGGTACATGAACACCCTCATTTACTGATTTTTCTTTTCTCTCCAAGCACAAACAGCTTAGTGAACAAAATCAGGAGAATTGTGGTGAATATCAACACCCATCCGTTCAGTAACTACTTTAACATCCTTTCAAATGGTCTTTTTTGGCGGCTAATAAAAGAACAGAGCGATTCTAAACGTGTGAGCTTCCAGCTCGGTTTTGGTCAAACGAACTGACGGGTCTGGAGGGTGAGGGAATCTGAAACTGAACACGACGGCAAAGGGAAGCGTGTTTCAGCACTCACAAACCCAGGCTGTGTGCTCTTAGGCAAAGTACATGGTGCGCAGCGTGTCCTGGTGGATCTGAACGGCCTTTGCCAGAGCCTGGTGGTCGCGTCCGTTGCTCTGGCCTGACGTATGGCTGCCCTCAGCGCTGAGAATAAAACACATTCACATAAACTCAATAAGCTGTGTGCAGAGATGCATCTGACAATGAGGTTCTGTTTTTAAACATTTAAATGTGTACCTGTCATGCTCTTTGTCCACCAAATGGTAGCGAGCTCGGAAAGCCACCAAATGGGCGTAGTAGGCTGGTGCTGGGATGGAAACCGAGCGAGTGCAGCGCACGTAGGTGTGGCAGAGCTGATAAGTGAGGACCTGCAGTTCATCTGATGAGAAGTGGTTGTCGTCCCAAAGCACATGGTAGTGAGACGGCCTACTGGTTCCCTGTAGACGAGACGTTAACCAAGACATTCTATTGAAGCGATACGGAAACTGAGGGTGTATTCAGACTGGTAAAATCATTTCTTATAGTCCGAGACCGCTTAAAGCGTTTCAGAGAGTCCTGAATCTTACAATTGGTCTGTATTCAGACTGCTAACACAACAAACCTTCTGTCACTCAGGGAAAGTCCACAACAATGAACATATGAGATTACAAAAAGTAAGAGATAATTAACGCGGTGGTAACGGGATGTAACAAGTATCTAAGTACTCAGAGTCTCGCGATCTGCTCCAAAATCCGAGAATGGATATTCAATATTCAAATCGCTGATTCATGATCTTTAAAAATATCGTAGAGTGTAGTAAAATATTATGTAATAAAACATTAATTGATCTGAAATGTAGAATAATGTTCGACTTTAAGTTGAACTAAAACATAGTTGAATGTGCAGCGCTGACGTCAACAGAAGTAAACGAATCTTCAAAATAAAAAGGCAGTGAAGCTTCCTGTTTTCAAAGTAAAACAAGTGGGAGCTTTTTTTAATAACTGACAATATACTTTGTTTCATATCGTGATCTATCGTTATTATGATATAAAATAATTTATATCGTGATATGACATTTTTTTCCATATCGCCCAGCACTAGTCTTAACCATCATTAGCTTTAAACTAACTAAAAATAAAGAGAATTAAGACGATAGTTTATTAAACTTTTAATGAATCGTGCAGCCTCTGTCCTTCGTTAGTTTCTGGCATTAAAACAAGATCATATCAAATGAGGTCGGCATCTGAAACAAAAATATATTTTTCAACAAAAGATAAAGTTTTGGTCTCACCAACTCAAATATAAAAAAAAGTGCATTTTTTGGTGAACGTTCACAACTGTATTTAACTTTGCTACACTTTGACTCTGTATAATGTAAAGTAACGACTAATCGACTATTAAATTAGTCGTCGACCATTTTAATAGTCGATAAGTCGACTAATCGTGGCAGCCTCATGTTTCACTGATTCAAGCTTCACATTTTGAACGTCTGTATCAACGGCAGGTTCAACACTGAGGAACAACAATGTGGCTTTTGGGATGTCGTCACAGCAGCGGTAGGCGCTTGCCACATAAAGCGACACAGAAAAGCATGCAAGAAGCATTTTTGGTGGTGTTAGAAAAAACGTTCTAGTTGGGCCATTTTTCTGTCTTTGATAAAATGGCAATCGTTGCTTTACATCAGTCCTGCTGCTTCATTTCTACTTTGTTTAGATCAAGTGACTACCGGCTGTTCTGGTTCAGTTATTCCTATCCCAGACCGCTTTGTATTCAGACTGAGGAAACTAAGAGTGAACCGGAGCAGAGTACGATTGGAAACAAACTGAGACCACCTCGAAAGATGGATCAGAGAGCGGTTCCTGCTCCCGGACTAGAGTTCGATTGGCTGTATTCAGACTGAAACTTTGTTCTGAACTCTGATTCACTTTAAGTGGACCAAATATCTGAATACACCCTGAAAGAACATTTGGTAAACCTTCAGCTGTTTTGTGTCGGACTCTGACCTGAATGCCAGCGTGACTGCAAAGGTAGAAGTCGAACTCTGATGGGTGAGTGATTTTGGTGTCCACTGTGGTCCCAGCAGGGATGTTGCCACTTTTCCCAACCTGCAAAACAATCAAAGAATACTCTGTTCAGCTGCAATCACTCAGACTAAACTGTTCCATTCCAGCATCCATAAATAACATGAGGAGTTTTTTTTGGAAACTTGATGAATTCAAAAACATGGCTCTTCATTGCAAAACGTTGTATTTGGGTAAATACTTCCACAATTCAATGAAAAAGACTCCTACATAACACTGACCCTCTCGTTTCTGTCCATGCAGAAGAGCCGTGTGTGGTGTCTCTTCTGCACAACCACAAAGGTAATACCAGGCTGGTAATCCTTCTCCAGTTTGATGCAAGCCTCTCGGATGGCCAGCAGCTCATGCTGAAGAACCTGAATGACCAAACAACAGATGAAGACTCAAACTCAAAGTTTATGGTGGATCGTTTAGCAGCATTACCTGGTTGAACTGGCCCTCAGAGATGCCATCTCGATAGTAGATGATCCGAGTTGGCTTGAAGCGCGTGGACTTGTAGAACTGGATGAGCAGCTCCCTCACCATGTTGGCCAGGTCTTGGATGATATCTTGGCGGTGCTGCTGCACTCGCACTGTGGCACAGTACCGACTGGGATGTGCATCCATGCTACCGACCACCTACAGAGGAGGAACATGAAGAAATGTACTGAGATTACTCATGGAACCAGAAATGTATGAGTTTTAGAGAAAAAGAAACCCTTGAAGTGTAATGAAGCTGATGTAAAACTACAGTTGGGAGCACACCACTCAACATCTTGCGGTTAAAAATCTTATTTTAGAAATCATCATTTATAATAAGGCAAAAGCTAATAATAGCAGTGACATTTACACAATCTTGCAAAGGAATAAAAGGTGAATTTGAATGTCACCCACAGCAGCAATGGAAGGTTTCTTTCCATCTCCAGCAGGGGGGTGAGTCACATCTGATCCCAGGAAAATCACAGGCTGCTGGAACACCATCGGCCTGGAAACCCATGAGGTAAAAAGTATGAAAATTAAACAGCATTAAGCCTCTCAGGTTTAAAAGGCAAAATACACAAGATCAAAAGATGTCACTTTACCTGCCCTGAGGGAGGAGGATGTTATTGACTCCGCCCAGCTTGACATTGATCTTCAAACAGAGATTGGAGAGAGTCTGGGGTGTGGTCTTCTGCACGTTTTTCACCTGCACACACTGAGTGGCCATTCCAAGTACCGTATCCCCGACACGCTTCACCTCAGCTGTGAAAAACACACCACCAGAGATGTAAGATCAATCACTTCATAAATACACACAACCTAGTAGTTATTTTAAATGGTAAAGTCTGAAGTCTGGCGACTTCTCTCACTTTATTTGAATGTTAAAACTGTGACTTTAAATTGAATGAATAGTTCATCTCTCACCATAGACGGGTGTCTTTCCAGGGAGGATGACCACCACCAGCTGAAGTCCCTGGTAGGTGTACTTGAGGTGTCTGAACATGGGCTCCACGCTGTCGGCTCCCTGGGCGTACTTGCAGAAGCAAGGCTGACCTTGGATGGGCATCCCTGCATCGCGAGAGATCTTCCTCAGCTGATCCGTGAAAGCTCTGAGGAATCAAAACAGGAAATGTTTCAATATTTAAAAGCTTCTGGACTCTGTAGGATTCAAATATACAGTAACAAATGAGGAACAAGAAAAAAAGCAAAACAAAAACTTGAATGTTTCAACCTAAAAAATACTATTCTCACATTGTTTTTAAATGATAAGGTTTTAACCCTTAATCAACTTGTTAACCTCTATAAATAGGACTTTAAATTTGGTAATAACCAAGAGACATGTTGGCCATTGACAATTTTTTGATCAAATAAACTTGTTTATTCCTTGAAAATATAGTCAAAAACCGTCAGTGTACTGCCCCCTACAGGTTGACTCGAAGTATTAGTTGAATTTCGTGATTGATCAAAGCGTGAGTTTCAGGAGTCCCACATCATGACCTGCAGCTCCAGTAATGATGACAGTCCTGCCCCCACAGCCCCAACCCTCTGACTGGATGTTCAAATTTTGGCTGTGGGTGGAGTCAGCCTCCAACTTCCCTGTTTGGTTACACTTTAAGTTTGAATGCATGGGCTAGATACGTCCCTTGATGCCAGAATTTATTTTCAGCTATGAAAAAAATAAATTCTCGTTTGATTTATGATAGATGTTAAATTAATGGAAATCTGGAGCTGAAGTGGCTTTATCCATATTTGCATCAATAGGCGTAGAGGATTTAAAGCAGGCATGTCAAACTCAGTTTGGCTCTGGGGCCGGATCCAGACTTTCTGTTCTCAGGTGGGCCGGATCAGTAAAAGAATGTCAACTCCAACTATTTAGCTTTGTTTTTCAGTACTATGCTTTATCATTCAGCCTAAATTTGTAGCCTACCCTACATATTATAATCACGGATGACAAGGGATCTGTTCTAAGCACAACACATTTATTCACAAACAATGGAGAAAAAAATGATTTTCATGTTTGGCATTGAATGTGTTAACAACTGGTTTATTTTAACAGTTGAGTGAATGCAGTTTTACACCTGAACCAACTCACCACGCTAAACAAACTCAAGTGGGAGCTATGAAAAAAAATGTTTTGCCTTAATTATCATACTGCTTTGAAATAATAATAAATAAAAATATATAATAATAAATAAAAATACAAAATAAAAGTTTTAGCAGTGCATGGGCAATAAGATTAGACTACATCAGCTCAAACTACTAGGCTGGGCCTACTGAAGCTGAGAATATACTGCAAAATATTAATTGTCTTTAATATGAAACCAGATTAATCTTATTTTTAATGATCTGTATTTATGAGTGCAAACAAATGTCATGTCATCACACTTTTTTCTCTCTCTCACTGCACTCCTGCAGTCTACGTGCTGCTGCTGGCTCCTGAAACTTGGCATCTTTTTGCCTTTACAAGTGCGTCGATATCAGGTGTCAAATCCTGAGTAGCAGCACATTTAACAATGTCATTCAAGTGTTCATTTGTTAACTTTGAGCGCTGCTTTGTTTTATTATTGTTCATCACAGAGAACACCTGTTCACAAAGATAAGTAGTCCCAAACATGGAGAGAACCTTTGCAGCCGTGGCTGTTAATTTGGGGTAACCTGGCACAAGATACTGATAAAACGTATCCAATCCCACGGACCCAAATTTATCCTTCATAGCGGAATCGCACTGCAAGTCAATAAGCTCGAGCTGAATGTCAGCTGGCACATCAGAAGGCTTCACTGTAAATGGCGAGCGAAAAAAGCCGAATTTGTTCTCAAGTTCACTGAAAACCTGAAACCTTCGCTCAAACTCTCACAGCAAATCTGTTATGTTGTCTTTATATTTATCCAAATCTGGACGATCCGGTGCCTTCGGACGCCTGGTACTAACTCGTGTCAGTGCCGCATGCTGGACGTGAGCTCTTTAACACATTTACTGCCCTCTAGTGGCCGGAGGGAGCATTTGGTTTGTATTTATTTTAAAAAAATCATAACTTTTGATAGAAATGAGCTAGTGACTCGCTTCTTTTTTTGACATACTCAGAAATTTATGACGGGCCGGATTAAATCATCCAATGGGCCGGGTCCGGCCCGCGGGCCGTATGTTTGACATGCCTGATTTAAAGGATCCTTCTTATCAGTGTTAGAATCAGGTATACAAATTCTACATGCAGTTACACTTCCACAAAGCTTCACAGACAGAGTCGACCTGATCTACAAGCAAAAACTGCAACTGAATGAACTTTTTTTTGACAGTCCAGATTTTCCTGAAACATTTCAGAAAAAAAAACTTCCAGTGCATTAAAAATTTGGCAGGATTTTTGCAATATTATTTTTAACACTTATGGGTGTAAGTTTTTCTCAGCATTATAAGTGTCAAAGCTTAAAGTGTAGCACAACTTCCTGACCACAAAAGCGCAAAACTCACATCAATTCAGTGGAACACAAACTACAATACATAAATGATTTTTTAAGATGCTGCAGATACAACATGAGAGTTCGACTTACTTAAGCAGGAGCTCAGTGCACTGTCTCTGAGGGGCAAAGCAGGCGATGGCCCACACCTTGATCTCAATGCCAGTGTGGAACTGCTTGTTCCTCATGTCCCACACCCCCTGAATCGGTGTGGCGATTGCCTTGTTCTGAAAATTTTAAAGCAGCATGATATTGATGTTCAGTGCTCAAAATTGAAGCTGTCCATTAAGGCAGACGAGCAGATCATCAAACGTACCCTGCCGCCGTACAGTATTGAAGGTGCTTGCAGGACGCGGCCGTTCACTTCGGTCATTTCATCTCTAACCATCACTCCAAACTCACGAACGTAGGGGTCAGTGTTAAAGTTGGCGCTTCTCATCTAGGAGAAAGAGAGTCAATGAGCATCTCGTTATATAGTTCATCAGGGCTACCATCAGCTGTAATTTATTTACAACTACTGTAAATTTATTGAAATATAATACTTTAAAAGACAGCATTCTTACAGAAGATTTCAAACTTTTTTAATTAATAACTCCTTTTTGTAACACTCAGATCTAATTGTATTAGATCCACTCTTGTTTGATTATTTTAGTCAAACAATTTTGAAGAGTCCATAATTTAACTTTAAATCAGAGAAGAAGAATCTGAGTTTTATTTCTGCCAAAATGCTGTTTTGTCATCTTGTCATAATTTCTACTGCAAAACTCCAAACAGGAAACATGAAAAACATTTAACACTTTTTTTTTTTAAGGTGCTAAAGTGGCCCAAAAGCTTTTCAAAAACTCTGTTTGCATCTTTGATATTTTCAGAATCATAGATTTATGCTGGATAGGTTTGTATTTCTGTTCCGACGGCTCACCAGTTTGCTGATCTCATCCTGACGGTCTGGTGCCGATCGGGCTGTGGCACGGATCATAGTGGAAGTCTGATTGTCTGTCAGCTTTTTGATGCAGCGCTGCCCTGCCACAATGTTACATACCTAAACAGAGAATAAGTGTTTAGTATTTTTAAATGTTCAATTGATTTTAGAAATTGAAGCAACAAAAAGCAAAGGTGGATCTTACCTCTAGCGGGAGGTAGGTGTGCTTTTGCTCTTGTCCCACCTGTAAACATGGAAGGTGGGGATATCGCAGGATGAGCTTGTATTTGTCTTTAAAGTACTGGGCTACTGTGCATTCGATTGTTTGGCCGTTCTCCTGTTGTAAGGGGAACCTGGTGAGAAGGAAGAGGAAATTTTTTTATTAAATCAGCACTAGAAAGTGTCTTTGCTGGATTCCATTTTTGACTCAAAAGTTCATCTTTCTGTTTTACTAGTACAAGTTTACATGTTCATCCTGTCCATCTATTATCCTACACACACAGTACTCTGCAGAACTAAACAGCTTAAATGTAACTGTTATAATTATGTAAAAAGGATAGAGTTTTTACGTTTGGTGGCTGGCTGGTCGTCTGGTAACGTTGCAAACTCTGTACTTCCTCTTCATCTGTCCACAGTGAGTTATCTCAACCTTGAGGCCTAAAATTGAGAAAAACATTCAATTAACACAACAGCTGATAAATGATTGAAATAGGGTTGGGTTGAAATTGATTAATCTGTTTGAATTGATTCAAGCTCAACAGATCAATAATCGATTCATGAAAATATAAATCGATTTAGCACATAAAACTAAAGTCTGCTAGCTTAATGCTAACGTTTAATGGAATTTCCCATAGGACGGCTAATGCTAACGCTCGACCTAAACATACATTGCTGACTAAATTAACATCTTTATAAACTCACAAACATGAAATTTTCAATCTCTTTTAAGGAAATGTTTTTAAAGAAACCAATTGTGGTCCAAAACATTGTTTTTTTTTGCTCATACATTCTTCTTCTTCTGGGATAAGGTGTAATAATGCTATAGAGTGAGCTCCACCTAGTGGCCAAACAGAAAGGTCCTCCAGGAGAAGCAGAACAATGTTTACAATGTTAAAGATCTGAACATTTTTGTTAGAACTTCTCCTTTAGAGAAATCATACAACAATCTCATTATTTCACTGATACATTATCAGATTAATAAAAATGTATTCAAAACATATAGTAGATTATGAATGTATTTCTAAACAAATGTCTCTAAAGTAAAATGATTTAGCTTTCTGTTAATTACGCTTTTTTTTTCTCAAAGTAAGATATAAAATAACAAGAAATAAGTTAATTATTTAATTTACAAATACCGGCTAGATTTGTTTTTATGTTATTGGATTATAACAGAAGCTTTCTTACCTTTAATTTCTTTTGTAAATTTTACTCGTTGAGAGTCTGTTAAAGGTTTCTGTTGTTCTTCAATGCTCTTAAAATCCAAAACTTCACACATGAACTCGATTACCGGCTGAGCTTTGTAGAAAGCTGTGGCTGAAACTGCAAATGAAAAAAAAAACAAAAAAAACAACCATACGGTGGTAAGATGCACAGAAACAACTTTATTATGCAGCTTTTGCCAAGGCGACATGATGCAGGAATTACCGTCGATGTTGAGCATCATTTTCCACAGGGAAGGCCGGACTGACTGATGGAAACCAAACCACACTTCTCTGCCGCCTCCCAGAGGGTTGGAGCAGGCTTCTGAAGGAGTAAAGAAAGACCGCCCAACGGGGGTGTACCTGAAAGACAACAGTTGATGCAGTTTTTAGATAAAATCTATGAAATGGTTTCTGTAGAATAAGATAAAAACATAATTTTCATCAGAGAGGGTCTTTAACACACACATTTTCTTTTTTAAAGTAATCAGATTTGATATATTCAGCTCACTTTCCAGAAGTTTATTTGTAGCAGAATGTTTAATCCTAATCAAGAAGCAATAATCTTAACTTCAAATAATTCCAAGCAAAGCACACCCCTGTGGTATTTGGCCAAACAAGCTGCGGCTGCGCGCTGCTTAAGCATCATTTGGCCACATAAGAGAGCTAGACCAAAACAGGAAATGGCGATCCTTACAACAACAATTAGAGACCCACCTCATGGAAGGCAAATGTCTCATGACCACATCCAAGGCTTGGATGGTCTCAAAGGGAACACTGGGAAGCCGCCCTGACAGTGCTTCGTGCAGAGCTTGCAGGCTGACACAGGACACCCATTTGATTGCCACCTTAAAAATGCGGTCTTTGCCTTCACCTGGAATCGTCACCTCCAGCTCCACCTGAATGGTTCATAGGAAATGTTAAAACATTCTTATAGTGAGAGAAATTATTCCAAAAATATGAATTATAGTGACAAACTTTTTCTCTGCCTATGGGCAAAGCCATGGCAGTGTAGAGGTTCTTTCGTCCGTCATACACCGGCTTTCTATCCCCAAAGATCTGAGTTTTAAAGTGCTGGACCATGTGCTCCACAATTTCTCTGCAGACAAATTAGCCGTGAAATTACACACAATTCTAATGAGTACAAGGAGAGGGAAAAAAAAAAGCAGATTTGGAACTCACCGGTTTACCCTCCTGGGGCATTTTTCAGGTTTGATGTCTATGTCGTAATGGTAGACCTCCAATTTTGGGATTTCCATCTCAAAGAAATTGGCCTGGAGCTTGATTGTCCTGCCCATAGTACCAAAGTCTGGCCGGGATGGCGGCTTGAACACATATTCTGGTACTGGGGAAGATGGGGGCTCTGGGGAAAAAAAAAAAGCAACAGTTCGAATAACGTTATTACTACACACAAAGTGAAAATGTGTTTTACTGCCCTGAGGTAAGTTTGTAAGAACCAGTTTGAAAGCCGGGACAAGCAACAGCTTGTATGTGCATGCATGTATACATTTTGTGACCATAACAAAACTCCAGAGGAAGTGTGAGCTTGACGTTGCATACCAAATCAAACGGGCCAACAACAGGTCAATCATAAACTTTAAAAGCTCTCATACACCCGACTTTAATATAGCTGTCAGGAATGATGGAGGAATATGTGAAAGTTTGTCCTTTTTCAGGGTACAGAGCCTTATTATTGAATGACTATACAGCTGAAGTGATGTCACAACACACTGAGCCTAAATGTCAAATAAAAGTATTATAAATACTCAAAAGAAACATAAAATTAATGTATTTCAGAACATTTTGGAATGAACACTGTCCTGTTTTTTGTTCATTCTACAAGTGTTCTCATGCCGATCAGTTATTTTACATGAAATAGCAAAACAAGAACCAAATCCTTTGAGATTTTTTGAATAAGGGGTATATATGCAGAGAATACTAATAATGTTCACAGTACAAATGTTCAAAACTCCATGTGAGGAGAAATTTACCTTTTTTAGAAACAGTACTTTAAAACAGAAAATCCAACTACAGCAAAAAAATAATGTGTTGCTGTAAAACTCAAAATAATTCACTTGGTTCATTTTAGGAGGTCTCACTTTCTTATCATTTTTACAGTACCACAGCCCATAATCAAGGGAGTCTTATCAACTTTCACACAGAAGGTATCAAACAAGCTGGCAATCTCACACAGCTGAAGACACCCAAACTCCTGTAAATAGACCTCCACTCCAGCATTTTTCTAAAACATTTTACCCTCTCAAGAACAAACTGTTCTCGATGAGCTTTCCTCCTAGTGTATTTGCTGTTTTACACAAAGAATAAAGAGATTTGGACCAAAATTTCCACCTGTAGAACAAGTAGTTTGACCTTAATGCAGACTTCTTAAAATATTATGCATCTCTGAAAGCCTGATATGAATATATTAGTTTGTTTTTCTTTCCAGACATTTAAATTAAGTAGATTAAGACTTTCTAAATAAAGAATGAAAGAAAAACAGACATTTGGCTTTGACAAAAAAAGGTTTGTTCAGTTTCAAAAATATTCAAGATGAGATCGGCATTCTTTTACTCATTTATTCTATCTGCAAACTTCCACAACTAAGTCCACATTTTATATCTAAGCTGAAGAAAAAAAATATAGAAGTTGTGTACAATTATGTAGCTTTGTTAAAGAAAATGTAAGAGTTGTCAAGCATTGTGGTCCATTTTGCCAATTTTCCCAGAAAGTGACAACAATGGTGACTGGAAATTGGTGTAAAGTTTAGTGACAAAAATGCACTGCTGTTCTTGGATATCTGATGTTAACAGTGGGCCTGGAAGCCAATTCAATAGATTAATTTTATGTTTACAAAAATTGATTTACATATGTGATTGTAGCACTAACAAAGTGTCATTTTAAAAGTTATGTCTATTTGGCAATAGTTGTAAACAATGCATAAAAAATGCTGCATATATGGTTCAATTCAAAATTAATCGGCGTCTTACATTTATTTGAATCATAAGTAGGCCTTTGAAAAAAATCAAAAATAAACTTTTAAATAGTAAAATGTAACATTTAAACAACAAAAACTGAAATATTTTGTTAAAAACTATGTTATCAAATAAAATTGAACTTGAAAAACAGAAGACTGAATGATTTCTGTTAGTTTAACCTTCGATATCAATGTTTTCGTTGGACAATCTGATTTAAGTGAATTTTATGGTAGAACATTATCATATTTAATTCGAGTTTTAGTGATAAAAGTATCGTGTCTTAAGATTGGTGAACAGATTACATGGCGTGGCCGCCCGTTATTTTAGTTGTACATACAACACCAGTCTTCCGGGGAGGCGGATGTATTATTTATTTGGTTTTTATCACTACAAACGTGTGCTATAAATGGTGTTTGTAACTTTTAAAATATTTACGATAGAATTAGCTGAATTGTTGAGTGGAAACGAAGCGCATTTCAAGCTAACTGAGCTAGCTGCTGTAAACTAGCTAAGCTAGCTGTTAAGCTAGCGAGCATTCTTTGACACAATATTTGTCGACTTTTTAAAACAATATTTCAAATAAATCAAACCTAAAATGTCTTTCGCTGGCTGTTTGTTGCATATGTGTTAAAGCAATGAAAATAATGTGTCTGCTTTTGTAATTTTTATAAGCCGCATCTTTTAGCCGATGCTAACGGTAGCTTACCTCCTCCAGCAGGATACATTTTGTCGACTTTCTGAGGCGTTTGTTGTGGACGTGCAGATGCTCCACTTTACAAAGGCAGAACTCTGGTCAAACTCATGCGTAGATAACGAGTATTTATACACCCAGTAAAAAATGAGAAGACTAAGGTCAAAAATAAAGCTTTTTAGTCAGCCAAGTGGTAAATATTTGGAGTCTCTCATCCTCGGCAGGACCCCATCCCCCTACCACACAAAACGGGAGCAGCAGAGAGAAAACACGGCGTGGAAATCTCAAACGCGGAGCAAGAGAACTCCCTACCATGTACTTCCGCCTTATGCTCTCCCCGCATTGGACAGCCCAAACACACCAGACAATTTCCTCTTGCACCAAAAAACGCACAATTAACCCTAATCCCCCTTTATGTCACAGTTTAAATTGTGTTTTTAAAAACTGTTTGAAGTATTTTTTGAATGTTTTACATTTATTAAAAACACGCAAAAAGAAAAATTGTAAACGTGACCATTTTCTTCCAGTGTTTGGACCAAGTAAACTCTTTTCCTGTTTTTTATTATGTGTTTGTTGATTTGTTTTGGACTGAAAATACTGCGGCTAGTGTTTCAGTACTTACTGTAAGTTTGCAGAAGATTATTTGATACGTATTAGCAAAACTAAAATTAAAACGTCATGTTTGTCACAGACATGTATGGAAAGAAATGCTCTTTATTTGATTATAAATTTAATACGTTAAAGTAGGATGGCGTAGAACAATTGTGGTATTACATTTGTTATTTATAAATTACGATCATATAGGCATTGGACTAAATCAATTCCAATCAAACATGGTCTTGTATGTGTGACGATAATATTAATACTGTAATCGAGAGATTCATGTTGAAGGGCTTGATACTCTTTGGTGACGTCAGACGCAAATTTAAATTATCTGCTTTAAAACGACATGCCGAATTTGTAGTTTGATGAACAACAAACAATCAAATATATTTTATTATTTA
>NC_050522.1:8579766-8649710 GCF_002922805.2 Oryzias melastigma
TTTTTCCCGTTTTTGTTTGCATTTTTCCCCACAAGATAAAAAATAATGTAGCTTTAGTCAAACTGTTAGCATCGAATAATTTAGTAAAATGCACATTTTTGTATTTTAAGATACGAATTTTATTTATAGTGCAAATATAAAACTTCATAGGTAAAAAATAAAATATTTTTATGAATAAAACATTTCGCCCTTAAGCATACAAAGTCATACATTTCTAAATGTTTGTTATTTTTGTGAATACAAAGCTTTTAGTAATTTATGTATTCTTCAATGTATTTCTTCGTCTTGTTTGTTGTGATTAAAGTTGCCCTCCTTTGCTGATGTGATTTGGGGGTTTATGAGGGTTTCAGGGCTACAATAGTGAGTGTATTTTTACCCACGCACAGAAGAAAAGAAAGCACAGAAGGTGATGAAAAGGGATGATTTGTTAGTGACCAGTCGCTTGCAGTACCCCCGTTTCTCCACTTGCGGGGGCTGTTCACCACTAAATAGGGATTAGTGCCAGATCATCGATTTAAAGTATTTGCCTTATTCATATAAACGTTAATAGTCAGTTTTTTTAATGTTGTTCAGTAAATATGTGTTTATTTATTTATCAAATACCTGGATTATACTATTATTTAGAAAAATCCTTAAAAAATCATATATTTTTTATCTAATAAGAAAAAAAAAACATTGATTGACCTTTTAAGGATAAACATAAAAATTGAAATGAGTATTTGTGCACATATAAATGAACAGAATCATGTGTTTGTTTAAATGACATGCATTAAAAAAGGTTGGTTAACGAAATTGGTCCTATCTTTTGCAGGAGCATTCTGATAAATGTACATCCCTTTAATTGCTCTGGTTGATTGATAGTATTAAAATCATAACAATGTAGCCCCGAGCCCCTATGGTTTCCCCCTTCTTAAGAAAGCTGGCTGAGAACATTGGGTGTAGCTGTGTGTGCGCGCACCCTGGCCAATGGAACCAGATCCTCCCTGCAGTGCGTAAGAGCGCGATTTAGGATTTAACCAAGTCTTTGCTGCAGGGTTGGTTGCAGTCTTCAGCAGAGCCCGTCGGCCTGAGAGCCTCTTAGCACAATGCCAGTGTAGTCTTGGAGAGTTTTGGTCGATTTTTTATTAATTAAAACAAAAGAAGAAGAAGAAAAACTCACATTTTTGCCTCGCTAAGCATGACCGGAGTTTTTGATCGGAGGATCCCGAGTGTGAAACCTACAGATTTCCAGAGCTCTTTTCAACTCTCCGCCATGCATCATCCGTCTCAGGAATCTCCTACTTTACCCGAGTCCTCAGCCACGGATTCTGGCTACTACAGTCCGGCCGGTGGAGTCGCTCACGGCTACTGCTCCCCGAGCTCCACCTCGTACGGGAAGTCTCTCAACGCGTATCAGTACCAGTACCCGGGTGTCAACGGATCTGCTGGAAATTACTCCACCAAATCCTACAGTGATTACAGTTCCTACACGACACCCGCGTACCACCAGTATGCCGGGACTTACAACAGAATTCAAGCCCAGCCAAGTCCACAAGGTGCGGGCCAGAACGCCCTTTTAATGCTTGAAATTTTCATGTTTTGTGACTGAATTTCTCTAAAAAAAAAACGATAAACGTGCGAGATTTTATTATATATTATATTGAGCCAAAATTAATAAAAAATGTAACGAGTTTTTTTTTTTTTTAATCTGGGATTTTTTTTTTTTTTGATAAATTTGGAGCACTTTAATCTGCAAAATTACCAATATTTTACTTAACAACGTGACTGACGCTCATGCTTTTTTATTTTATTTTATTTTTAGCGGAAAAGGAGATTAGTGAGCCGGAGGTGAGGATGGTGAACGGCAAGCCGAAGAAAGTGAGAAAACCCCGAACAATTTACTCCAGCTTCCAACTGGCCGCCCTGCAGAGGAGGTTCCAGAACACGCAGTACCTGGCGCTGCCGGAAAGAGCCGAGCTGGCTGCGTCGCTGGGACTTACTCAAACACAGGTGGGTTTCATCTATTTGTTGAAAAGAAATCGCAAAATTATGTCTTTTTAAATCAGAAATTGTACTTATTTATTTTTCTCCAAATGTGTGCGTTTTTACGCACCGTGCGCCTTTTTGGAGCTCCACGTGCCAAATGCGTAAAAATACTAATTCTTTATTTATTTTTTTCTTTTTTGCATTTTCAAGGTGAAAATTTGGTTCCAGAACAGAAGATCAAAAATGAAGAAGATCATGAAAAACGGCGAGCTTCCCCCGGAGCACAGCCCCAGCTCCAGCGACCCCATGGCCTGCAATTCCCCACAATCCCCGGCTGTTTGGGACACGCAGGGCCCCTCCAGGTCTCACAACCTGCAGCCACAAAACCTCAACACAGCGCCTTCTAATTTTTTGGAAAGCACGGGCTCGTGGTATACTCCGGCCGGCGCCTCAATGACTTCTCATCTGCAGACCCATAACTCGATACAGCACTCTTTGGCTCTCGGAGCTGGGACGTTATATTGAAAAAAAAAACAAAAACAAAAAATAAATGGTGGAGGAAATCGCGTTGTTCATTTCAAATAATCCCCACCTCCTTCTTTTGGACTTGTGTTCACATTTCAGAGGAATATGCAATGTATTTGATGACAGTCATAGAGGAAACGTGTAAAATGTGTAAATGTGTGCATGTAATTTATTGCATTTTGGAAGTCTATTAAACGTTTAAATGGACAATGCTTTGAAAGCTTTCGACTCCTTCAGTTTCTTTGCTGCTCTGAAAACGGAACACTGAGACAGATCAATGATGCTCCCGCGCCTCAAGTTGGTTGTAAATCACAGCTGAACCGTCAGTCTTTACCATTATGCTTTATTTCCACTTTTGTGAGGCTTGCTACAGAACAAAAACATCTATTGTTTTCTTTTTATTCAGATTTATCTCATTTAATCAAGGTGAAACAGATGTTTTGAAGAAGAAAATGCATTTAAAGATGTGAATACATTATGGTAAATAAAATAAGGGGAGATCTTCTGCGTTTCTTGCAAGAATGCGGCATTTTATTTAAGTTTATAATAATACTTTGAATAAAACATATTGATTTTACTCCTAAATTATTATACTAGTAGTGGTTTTGATTGCTTATTATATTTTTATCATTAAAAAAATAAATTCCTGTGATTTGGACGCTTTTGGGCTCGTCTCCACAAGAAAAAAAGCCTGCTTTTCACAGCAGACAGCCGTCTGCAGCCGCTCTCGCTCTACCTCCCCTACAATTAGCAGCTTTGAATGGCAGAAAGAGGCGAGGGGGAGCGGCACGCACATCTGAGACAATCCGCATTCCTGTGGGGGTAGACCGGCTCCGCGGCTCTGGCGCGCTCCTGCGGCCTCATCCCACCTTCCAGGTAAATTGAAAAAGAAAAGAGGCAGAGAAAGGTTGCGCGCGCGCCCTTTTTTATTTTCCTTTGCGTTTGTGACGTTCCAAAAGGCGCGTTTCCACTTAAAAAAAGGCGCAGGGGATTTGAAAATAATTGAATTTGCCAAAAAAGGAGAGAGCATGTTCGAGGATAATATAACGCGTTTGTGCGTAAAAGTCTTTGTGAAACACGCAGGTTCAGTCCTGCTGACCCGCACACTGACCCATGTCACCATTTCCACCTGACAGAGTGGCCCCTCTGCGCGCATGCGGACAGGCGTGCACCCCACCCCCTTCCCCCAGTTCCTTTTGTTGTCGTCAGCCAATTTCTGCTGCAGTGTAAACTCCAGCCCCGTCATTACAATGCGAGCAGGTCACCCCAGAAATTTACATCTCATGCGTAAACGATTTAAAACATTTGTTTGCTACTATATGTCTCTCTCCATCCCTCCTCATGACTACACACACACACACACACACACACACACACACTGATAGTGCCATTATATTGAGAGAGCCCCCCGTTCATTTCCAGCCGAACATTTTCCACTCAGCTAGTTTTCCCCCCGTTTTTGCAAATCGAGTCTAAATAATGACGGTTAGCTTTACTGGACAGCTTCAACTGTAACACTCCACAATAATTATTCTCCAGGATTAGGGCCTCCATTATCATAATCTGGACATTGACAATTACCTATAATTTGCAAAGATGCGCTCGGTTCTTGATTGCAGAGGGCTTTTTTTTCCAAAGCTCGCCATCACTAAACAGTGACAGTAATAACAGCTAATTTTGCAGGCAATATATAAGAGCTTACTGCGGTGTGCAAACACTTTCCCACCTGGATTTGCTTATTTAACCACCAGCAAGAAAGCCGTGCGCGCTGGCGCTTCTTGGTGCTGGAGAAGCGGGGGAAAAGGTAAGCACGAGAACGGCATTTGGAGCATTTTAGAGGCTTTGCTTTAACTTTTCTAGAAGGGATGGGGGTTTAGATAAAGTAGATGTTCCCTGAAGATATTATAAATTAAAATATGTAGTAATTTGGTCGAATAATTTTATGTTAGAACTGCAGGAAGTGATGCGTAAATCTTGAAATGACGGGAGACGCTTGGAAATGTGGATCCTTTAATGCAACCACACCCCCTATCTATCTATCTATCTATCTATCTATCTATCTATCTATCTATCTATCTATCTATCTATCTATCTATCTATCTATCTATCTATCTATCTATCTATCTATCCATTTTCCTATCAAATTAGGAACTTTTTATCTAGGCGCATCAAAGCTTTCTTCAGTTCTCTGCTCTTCATGATGTTTACTCCTGTTTGGGCTCCTTAAAAAAAGATAACCCCCGCCCCCTCACCCCCCAGCCTGACGGGGGCCCCCAGGTAGCAGGGGTGAATGTACACCAGTGGGACACCCGCGACTTGACAGCTGCATGACGCCCCCCCACCCTTCTTTTTTCTCTCTCTCTCTCTCTCTCCAGCGTCATTTCATTTCAGCTAATATCCCGAGCGCTCAGTCTTCTAAGCAATTTGTATATGAATAAGGGAATAATTTCTCCTTTTGTTCCATCTGTGCTACCTCAAATCCAAATAAAGATGCCTTTTAGTATTAAAAGTGGTAGAAAATTACAGGTAATTATCTTTGACGGTAAAAACGCTGTAATCAGCGGGCTACATCAAAAAATTACCCTAATTATGCCTGCATTTATGAGAATGGGGAAGGGGGAAAAAAGCCTCACTTGGATAAAAACCCCTCAAATTGTCCCAAATATCTCCTTCATATTGAACGCCACTGCAGCTGGCTGCTTTGTTCAGCATCGATCCCGCGGAGCTTGGCATTTAACCGCCCGCATTAGGACGGAGAGAAGGGAGAAAACATTTTGTCAATACTTCTAATAGCTGAGGGTGAAATGACAAGATAAGCTGGACCTGGAGCAAATGTCTTCCGAGGTGAATGGAGACAGGGTAAGTTGATTTCCTCTGCATGGTCTTCATTTGATAAATCTATACAGGCCAAATGGGAGAGATCTTCATCACCCACTGGGTTTATTTGAAATGTTTCATACAAACTGGCTTCCATAGAGCAATGTGTCATCAACTTATGCCTCACATTGTCTGATATAAGCTTGTATTGAAGTAGGCCCGCTCTGATGTGATGTTGGCCCAATAAGAAGCCTGAAAAAGGCTTGAAAAATGAATACTGTCGAGGGGGGAAATCATGCAACAAGCAGGCGCGTGTTTGAGGCACGGTTTACTCAATCTGACAAAACATAAAAAGTGTATGTACAGCTAAAATCGCAGATCATATTTACAGACAGATCATATTCTTGCATGTCGGAGAGGAAAAAAAAAGATAAAAGGCAGTCAGGTGCCCAAAAGGTAACCAGAGCGCACGGGGAGCATTACGCAGTCTTTGCTCCAAAACGTCAGTGTTAATATTTGGTATATTAATGTTCAGATGTTGACATGAATGAAAGCTTAACAGATGTGAGCCCACGGGACAGCCATCAATAAAAAAATGTCAAAAAGGTGGGGGTAAGTCCTCTCGTTTGTGGCTGATCCTGCAGCAGAGCAGCAGGAGCGCGCGCATCGCTCCTGCAGCATCCAGTCTCTGCATGCGCTCAGTCAACGTTTGCAGCTTATACCAGTAGGCCTCTTGAGCATTCTGCCTATCTCTGCATTGAGTCTTGATGTGGGGATGAATACCAGTGAGAGTAGCCGGGCATGTAGCTGTTGGCCGGCATGTTTACTCCTTTGGAAGAGGCCGAGACGTCCCAAATTGGGGGGATTGTCGGGGAGCGCGGGGACAGAGACATGGAGCCCTGGATGGGGTCACTCTCGTGGGGGTTGCTGCCTTGCTTTAGCAGCTTCTTGAACTTTGACCTTTTATTCTGGAACCAAATCTTTACCTACAGAAAAGAACAGGAAGATCGGTCAAATTTACATAAAATACAAATCAAATAAATAAATACGTAATAAAATCTAATACAATTAATATTTCTATCGGTTAAACTGGTGATAAATGAATGAGTGCAAGGCAGGACATGCTTCTCCCTCCATACCTGCGTTTGGGTCAGTCCCAGAGAGGCTGCCAGCTCGGCGCGCTCCGGTAAAGCGAGGTACTGTGTTTGCTGGAAACGATGGTTCAGTGCTTGAAGCTGCAAACTGGAATAAATTGTCCGTGGTTTGCGGATTTTCTTGCCTTTTCCGTTAAAACGAATCTCCCCGTTTTCGATCACTGTCGTTTTCTGCTGCTCTGCAACAAAAACAAACAAGGTTATTCATCAAAAGGCGCGCGTAAAGCCAAGCTGCGCTCTTGTATTTCGTTTTTGCGCACGAGCGAACAGCAACGTGTCAATCTGAGCCAAAATCAGTTTGAGTTGAATCTGAGGAAAATAGAAAGATTAAAAAGTAAAAATTAAGTGTGGAAACGTTGAATGATTTCAAGCATTTCCAGCCCCGTGGCAGCTACAGTCCTCTTACGTTGTCATATTTCGAATATTGCCGGTAATGATATGTCAATTAAATGCTAATTACAACATTCATGGCGCGCGGCTGCCTAATTTTCAGGAGTAGTTGGTGAGGATTGCACGGTAGAGACGATCGCATATCGGATTTTTTGTGTACAAGTATCAGGATTGCTAAACAGCAAGGCTATTAAAAAAAGAAGGCTGGATCTCCAAACATCCGGTGCCATTTACGCACGCTTTTGTCCAGCGTTTGCGACGATCACTTCCAAATCTGAGGCGGTTGTACGGGGACTTGGACATGACAACAATGCTGGCAAAGAGAAAGCTTTGATCCGCTGCTGTTAGGCGCCGGTGGATGCGTGGAGGCGCAAAATGGGGTTCCTTACCTGCGCCATCTAACCTTGTCTGTCCGCCCGTGTTGTTGTGATAGGATGGCAAGTAGGGGCTGTGGTGCGGATGGCTCACGTAAGGGTAAGGTAACGACCTGTTGTAGGTGTTGCTCCCGGAATAGGGGCTGTTGTCGTGCTGGTGGTGCGCGTGTGAGCCGGAGTGGAGACAGTGCAGCGGGTAGTGGCCGCCGGCCATCGACGGGGAGCTCTGCTGTGAGTGCGACTGCTGCCCAAACTCCATGAAAGCAGACTTAGAGGAGTCCTGAGTCTCCAGACCGTCAGCCATCGTAGTCATGGTCATCATCGAATTTTCCTGCCTTGAGAGCACTCACCCCCCTCTCTCTCAAGACCAAATCGGGCTCCTCTCTCTCGCTGTGCTCTTGTCTCTCCCCCTCTCCTCCGCGAGCAGATGTTCTCCTGTTAACACACGATTTTTCCCAGACGCGTCTTTAATCCCCACCTCCCCTCCACCTTGTCCCGCGATATTCTCACGCAGAATCTTGGAAGGTAGGCATAAGTTAAGGGAGTGTTTTTAAGGTAGATTCTGTTAAAATTGAGCCCTTGCTTCTAGACTTGATGCAGACACTACAAGTAAAATGGTTTGTCTCCAAAGGGCAGCGCCTGCCGATTGGTCATCCAGGCCAACGTCATCAGAGCGCTACGTTTCACGGAGACTTGAGCTGGAGTTAACCCACCTAACCAGCTCCCACCACAACTACAGGGGGAAATAATGTGTGGTGGGAAATACGCCTAATTCCTACAGACAAGCTTCGCGCGCAAAACCAGGTCTTTTGGAGGTGCCTGTTTTTTTTCTTTATCACTAAATTACGCACGATGCGCAACACAGTGACTGAGACTGATGAGCCAGCAGTCTTTATTTTCTCCCCCCGCAGGCTTCAAGGAAGTAATTACACAGAGGAGCCTAAACATTAGAGAAAAATCTACACAAAGATTAAGCTCCAATTTTTTTTTACAGAATTAAAAAAAAACATCTAAATGTACATAAATTGGCTCATTATTGTGCGTAAAATCTAGAATCAAAAGCAAAACAATCTATTGATTGTGTTTCATTTTATCCAAATGTATAATTTTTTGTTAAAGAATTTGATCCGACTTAATGAGAGGGCCCCTCCCCCAGCTACCCAAAAAGTAACATATATCCCAAGTAGGGTTGATTGACCATATGATTAAAAGATCTCCAGACAATTCATAATACGGCGCGCCTGACACAACAACATGCCTGAAGGACAATAGGTTATTTTGCAGGAAAAAGGGGGGACCCCCAGCTAAAATGACAGTGTCTTTCATCCGTGCTGCTCGAGGCCTCCATATATGTGTAAATTACCCCGTTTGAGTGAAATGTTCGATTCCGAAAATAAAATCTTAATTTCACCACTTTAACTGTTTCTTTTTTTGCTGCATTTGGAGTTTTTACGCCCCAAAAAAGGATGTGCGTTGGAAAATAATTATGGCTGCAATCAAGTTACTATGAAAACCTATTTGATTAGCGGCCACACTTTACTCAAATTGCAGCTATAAAATTAAGAACAATTCGCCTGTAATGATTATGGACTGGATTTTATTTTGGGAGGGTGGAATAAAAGTGGATATAGCATAAATTATCCCATAATTATACACCAGTGTGGCCTCAATTATCCTCTTATCAAAAATGGTTGTCTAAATGCAGCGTTTAGTTTCAATTTTCTCCTTTTCTGAAACAAGAACTTGGTACCTTGCTATTATCGTCAGCTTACGGTTGTTATTTACTTTGTGGGATTTAAAAGTGCACAACCCAGCAGGATAATCATTTTACAGCAGCGGACCCGGAGAGGAGCACTGAGGCGGGGATGAGAGCAGAAGACTCCCAGACGGATTGGTTCATGCGCGCTAGATTTTTTATTTGGGAATATTGTTTTCTGGAGAGCAAAGGAGGTAAGAGTTTGATTTTATTGCCTCGCGTTTGAAAGCTCGCAGTGGCCTTGCATGAGTCTAGACACCTCGGTCACCCTTCAGTGATCTATCACAGTGGCCAGTTCCCATGCATGCCCGCGTTCCACTTGGACACGCAGCGGAGAAACCAGATCCTTTACCTTTTCTAATCGCCTTTGAGCGCCACTACAAAGACATACATGCTTTGCAGGGATTCTGGCCGTTTCCCTGCGGGCTTTCAAACCCCGCAGAGGGGCTCGATTAAGCGATACATCCTCCTCTTTATTTTTTCCTTCTTTTTTTGTTGCGTGCGCCACAAGTTGCGGGTCGGAGGGTGCAGATGGACGAGGAGAGGGGCGTGTTGGTGGTTCTTTTGCGCGCAATGGACATGAAGTGTTGAAAGGAGGGATGTGCTTTGAAAGAATGTCAAATAAGGCAAAAAAACAAAACAAAAAACAAACAAAAAAACCGCATCTTATTGGTAAATATTTCCAAAAATTAAAATGTTATTAAATATTTAAAAGTAATTTTTTGTTTGAAAATCACTGACCAATAATCTCGCGTTCTATTAGTTCATAACCTCATTCCGAGAAGAACTCATTTCACATTTGGGATCGTCCAAATGTCAATCACAAAATGAACAGTTGCAAATCCAGAAATCACTTTGTCCCTAAGTAGATGATTGACCTTCAGCTCAATCAATGGCTGTGGTGGTTTAACAGAAGTGGTCTTTATTTCCAGCTGTCTTATAAACGCTGATGAATGACTCTCTAAAATCACTCCAGTGTCCCACCGCTGGGGCCGCGCGGGTCCGGGGTTTCCCCTGAAAACGGAGAATATTCAGCATTTCATTTAGTTGACAAATGAGATGGAATAAGCTTCACGTATTCTGATGCATTCGTTCATTATGATACTTCATTTTCAATGTCTCATTTCTGTTGTTCCTGTTTTGACATTTCATTGATGTTCAGGTGTTAAACTTGGCTTTTCTGGAGTTGACTCTGCAGATAGAGACGCAGAAGTTCTGGTCAACTTGCCCGCCTTTTTCATCTGTTTCTGCCTCTTTGGTCCGGCGTCCTCTGCTCTCCGGTTTTGCGTTTTGGCAGAACAAGCGCAACAAACACACCTGTCAAAATAGTCTAGCAAAAATTACGTTTTGCCCTCTCTTTAACATAGACACCACCATGAAAAATGCGCCATCAAAATCCATCTAAATGACGGCGCTGCGCCTTTACGCGCACAAATTGCGCACAGCTTCCTAATGTACATCCAGTCGTGTCGAGCTTTGATGTGATTTGCAAAAGCGTGTAACTACACCAAGATGAATTATTATGGTTTTGTCATAAAGAAAATCCACGCGCACTCAGGCTGAGGGTGTTTACAATAAGCTTTGCATGATAAATCAGCGTATTATGCCCCTGCGTAAAAAGCCACATTGGCATATGCATGGACCCCAGGTGCAGAGGAAAGGGCCTTCAGATGGACCCGGAGTAGTGTGGTGCTAGAGCAGCTAAATGACCATAAACAAGCAGAGCTGTGCAAGGTGAGTCTTCACAGCCTCTCGTGGACTAATGGATTTAATTTGTTGCAGCTGAAGCCGCACTGGTCCATCTCGAGGCTCCTGGCTTAATTAGGACTGCTTGTTTCTCTTGTCGCCCTTTTTTATTGGCTGTAGCTACACATGACCTATGAGACACCCCATCCCCTTCGGGTGTTCCTTAAAAGAAGACAAACGCAGGAGAAATGCTCGGAACAATGTCAACAATAGGGAAAAGATAAATGTTTGGGACATTTGTTGCGCGCCATTACGCGCATATATTTTGATTTTATTAGAATTCTGTCCAAAACTCAATCATTTTGCGCACAATCACGAAGTAGGAAAAAAATCATCTGAATCAGAATTTGTGACTATATGTCTCCAGAGAGGGCCAGGGTTCAGCACAGTTCCCCTCTTTTCCTCTTTCGACTTAATACGCAGCATTATTAGGTCTGACAGCACAGTGGTCGGTCTTGAAGGAGAGGATTTGGTCGGTAGATGACAGACAGGAAGGCCAGCAATCATACCCCCCCCTTTTTTTATCAGAATGTACTGTTCGATGCCGTTTATCCCTGATGATAGAAAATTGCTCTGTTGCCAGGACGCTACCGCCCAAATAGAGGGCAGGAGCAACATTTCCATTTTCCAGTTTGAAAGCCATTGAAACGAATTAGTAAAAAAATACAAAAAACGGAGTAAACTGAAAAAAATGTACCATTAAACAAAGAGGACAAACAAAGATACTCCTGGGGTTATCATCATTATTATTATTTTTAAGTTTTATCCCCAACAGTTGAGTCCAAAGCCCGGGCCTGTACTTCAAAGACAATCATTTATTTCCCCCGACCTCCAGGAATAATTAGAGCTGCCTTTTCATCTGAGAGGACGAGAAAGAGGGATGGAAGGAAGGAAAGAAAGAGCGCGAGAGCGGGGGTGGTGAGGTGGTGTGGCAGAAATCAAGAGAGAATACTTGACGACGAGGAGCATTAAGCAAACTCGTGAAATGTTTAACCATTCGGCACAAATGAACAGATAGCTGTCACAGCGGGGAAAAGAGCAGAGCATCACAGAGAGGAGTTTACTGCCATCAGCACCAGCCGTAACCACGGCAACAGGTTAAACATCGGGTTCATCAATAGAGCACGAAAAATGTATTTTTGTGCTGGACTTTAAATAATTTAAAAGCATCTAAAACAGTTTTTGTTGCTACCAAAACCAAATTACCATAACATAAATTATTGTTGTGTTATTTTATAAACAAACACAAAACGCAGACTTTTTAAATTCATTTTATCTTTAAAATTTCTATATTTTCCTGCCTCCACGAGGCCTTCACAGCCTAAATAAATCAGAGCATCCTGCATAAAATGTTTTATCTTCTACAAATGCGTTTCAGTGCATTAAAAATACGGATTTCCATTTTTAAAGATAAAAAATGAAATACTGTAGAGTCAAATTTCAGCGCAAAAAATGTGCAAATTGTTCCTCAGAGCGCAGACTCTTACAATGCACGCCTCTCCTGCAGCACACAGTGGTCAAGGCTTCCTGCAAAGTAAAAAAAGGCTTGAAATTTAAGAGCTCAGCGTGAAATGAAGTGGAAGAAAGGCGAGGAGAAAGGTGCAGTCACACCTGTGCGTCTTTCCCACGCGCGTCTCAGGAGCTGATCAGGAGCTTGTTGCGCACCTTTGTGCCGCACCTTGAGGAGAATTCTGCCCGGAAATGAGGCTAAAACCATTTGTTCTTACAGGTAAATTCACATTCATTTTTTTTGTAATTACAGGAGCTTAATTTCTTCCTCAAATAAAAAAAAACATTTCATTGGATCAGATCCCAAAATATATATTATTATTTTAAAATGTTTTTAAAACCAACCGTTTTTTCCAAATTAACACTTTAATAAATAAAAAAAATCTTAATTTTCATAAAATTCCGTGATTAAAGCATCATTTCGAAGATAAGATTAAATCCAAAATAATTCCACATTTAAATTTAATTTAAAGTCAGTTAATATAAAGCAATTTTATGATTTTTTTTGAAGCAGCAGATCATTTCTCTAATAACTACAATTTATTTGGCTTTAACAGTGTAGGCCTTCATCTTTTAATATTACTCCTTTTTCATGTTTCAGGTCACTCTGGTGAGGTAAAGGTGAATGCTGACACCACCACCACCCTTGAAAATGCATTAGGCCTCACTCCATCAAAGAGGCTGATTAACAGAAGACCCCTGAGCTTTCATCTACTGCAAAAATCATTACAAAAGGCCCACAAAATGTTTCAGGCCCGGCAGCATATTTAAATATTCACTGTATTTGTTTGAATATTTAGACGTGAGCTGATATTTTCAACAGTTGAATTGTTTGTTAAATTAGTTCAAATTTATTAATTGTAGGAGCTCAAAGAGGAAATATTAATAATAAAATGTAGAAGCTTTAATTTGGATTCAAAGCGGACTTTTTTTACTGATATAAAACTAAAAAAAATATTATTTTCTGTGAAGTTTGTCATAATTTATGTGAGAAAACAATTAAAAAAGTAAATTATATGCTCATAATAACTCTTTGTCCCCCATGATTCTTCCTCCTCATCTTCCTCCCCGTTTCTCCTCTTCCCCCCCTTCAACCCTAACCCCAACTCTCTGGCTCCCACTTCTTCATCTCGCCCCCTCCCCACCCATTAGGTACACCTCCATCCCCTCTTGGCAGCTCCATCTCCTGCTCCCCCCGTCTCCTCTCTCCGTTGGTTGGTTTCCACAGCTGTGGTGAGTGAGGGGCAGATGACCGGAGAATTGGCCCCTGGGAGAGCGCTGAGCCATCCTGGTGCTATTAGGCTCGTGGCTAATAATAGGTGTTTCAGACCGGGGGAAGATCAATCAGGGGGGGAATCATGGGGAATGTTCTGAGCAGTGCTTTTTACACATCGGCCCAGATGGATGAAATTACACTTGTCAGTTTTTAGTTGCATTACTCCCAAATTGGTTGTCTACTCTTTTTTTTCCTCATCTCCCTCCCTCAGACCCTCTCCTCTCTTTTCTCTCACTTTGCCCCCATTCATGTGTCAGTGGCCTGTTAAAAGGATTCTTTGGTGAAATCCCTGTCATTTTTGTCTTTTCCCTGTTTAGCCCTCAGCCAGCAACTTTATTGCCGGCTTGCATGCACTTAGGAGAAAGTCTTAAAGGCTGGCTCAATTTTCATGTTAACTGGGAGCTGCAGCTGACATTCTGTATGTGTTCTGTGTGCATAATGAAGCTGGCGGGTTTGTTATTGTCAAACGTTGAGAGAAAGGCTGCAGAAAGTGGTGGATCCTCGGAGGAAAACACTACATGATGCACTGGTTAAAGCAGTAATCACTCCCTACGATGATGCAGCACGTACTTTTGTGAAATATTGAGGACTACTTAGCCACTACTGTGTGCTTTACCATCATTACTATACCATCATTAAGGAACTACAACTAAAGTAATTGTTAATTAAAGAGTGATTACATACACGTTAACTAGTTTTAATTGACACAAATAAATGAGTTTATTAAATTTTTGTGTAATAATTTCCTGAATTTATTTCTTCCTCTAAAGCTTTTCATTCGAAGGGTTGATTCTGAATTATTTTCATGATGTTAAACAATGTATGAAGGTTTTTATTTGTGAAAATAAAGATAATAAAGCTGTTACAAATGACCCTTAGATGATAAAACAACAAGGGGATTGAAGAATGTTTTTTTTTTATAATTATTTGGAAATTTTCTGCATTTTTAGTTTTATTAAAAATGATTGTTTTTTAGTTTCCAAATTTGTGTAAAATTTATGTTTTTTTAATAAAAAATAATGCTTTTAAAGTGTACCACAGTGTTTAGAAAAATGAAATAAAATCTATTTTTTGCAATATTTTGTGTAGTTTTATCTACTCTGCATTAATATGCTGTAATTCCCTCTGTCAGATTTGTAAAAATGCAATACTTTTATTCATTTATGAACGGTCCGTACCAACACTGCTCTAATATTTCTATCTGTAATGTTGACATTTCCGCATTTCATTTCTCTTCTCTTCAGCACTTCATTACATTTTATATCATCTTGAATGAAAAAAATGTTTTTTTTTTTTTATTTTTTACAATAAATTCAGGCTTGAAGGAGTTCAATTTGTTCATTTTTAAATATATAAATAATTGTTGCTAAATTTTCTGAATTTTGAGTTGAAAAAAATGAGAATTTGCTCACTTCTTTGGTTGTTTATCACTAAAAATGTACAAATAAATGTTTTTACCAACACCACTGCATTTGAAGGTGATGCTAACTGGGGGATTAGGAGGGTGTTTTCTGTGGCCGTGCAGCTCCTGATGTGTTGGATGATAAACAGAGGCAGCTGCAGAGGTGACAATGGCGGCTGATTCCATTCACTGATTTCCTGTTGTCACTAACCAAACTTAAATATTTAGCCTCATTTTCTTCTTCTTAAAGTTTCAAAATGATTTTTTTGTCTTCAAAACCAACATCCACAACCTGCCATCAGAAATCCATGGACATGATCATCACAGTGTGCTAAATAAGCAGTGGAAATCAATACAGTCCCCAGATGTTGGGGTCTCCCGGTCCCTCCATGCAGAGATGTTCCTCAGTGTCTGATTGCACGGGGAGACGGCTGGAAACAGAAAGGCTCCTTTGACTGAAAGCGTGGTGACCATGGGGGAGGAAACCGAGCCCTCTGTGAGAGAAAGAGTCTCCTTAGCAACGGCAAGAAAATTAACATTGACATCCTGACTTCCCGGCAAAACTCCTCTCAGGGCTTCTGCTGGATATTTCCATGAGGAGAGTATTAAAAAAAAAAAAAGTTCAAATGCTGATATGAAGGCACACACTCCCTGCTTGTCTTCCATTTATATTGAAATGAGCTCTCCTCTCTTCTCTGTTTGTGTGCAGTGAATACAGAGAGGCCCAATATATGTATTTTGCTCATTTTACTGTGTGCGCTGTTTCCGCGCCTCTCCTCTGTAACTCTGTGTTTGCCTCCTGCTGTGGTAAACACAACACAGCCATGATAGCGCATGCATTTCAGAGAGCTCAAAACACCGCAGAGGAGCCGAAACATTCTCCGTTTCTTCCCCTCCCTTTCAACCGAGGCATTCAGCTCCCATGACTGCAAACATGCATAATGACAGCATCTCCCGGGGGCCAGCGGAGGTACCCCACTGATGCCGAGACACTCTATCCTGTCGTCACATCGGCAGTGCAAGCCGGAGCCTGGTGAGCTTTGGCAAGGCACTACCAGAAGCTGGGCTGGCATTTTTTATTTATTTTTTTTCTCTGTTAATAAAATGAAGTGCAAATTGGACCAGGCTTTTTGGAGCAGCTCACTGCTTCCTCCCATTACGAGGCCAGGGCGAGCGCCATGGAAGCATAAGCGTGAATACATTATAAAGTAATGAGGAAACATCCAGGAGAGGGTCATGGGGGGCCTCGAGCTGCTCCAGGTCCCTTCCGAAGAGCTTTCAGTGTGCTCCGCCATGGATTAGTCATTCACGTTTGAAGAGCCAGCGAGAGGTGGAGTTCAACAACATTACACATAGCAACAGTTGCTAAGAGTTGCAGCCAGGGAGGCCCGCTCATTTGTATGTACAGTTGCTGCGGAGCGGGAATATAGGTGAAAAAGGATGGAGCTGTTTTTTTTGTGTCACTGATGATGACGGTGACATTTCCAACAATGCAGAATAATATTCTCCAACACAGAGAAAGTGGTTGGAACCATGGAGGATAAAGTAATCATATCAAAGCACCATGAGAGAGACGAAATGTCACTGATATTTGTCAAAATTACATCCGTGGATACGGCTGGATTAGAAACTCCTGCTGCTCGATGGAAAATCAACGCCAACAGGAATGATTGCAGCAGCTCACATGGGAGTGACAGTCTGCATCGCACGCAGGCCGTGCATTCCTGGAGGGTGGGACAGGTGGGTGGCAGCCGGATGGAGCGCTGCGCTTTCCAGTCACTCTCAGTGCGAAACGCCCTCCGTCGCTGGTGAGGCCGCGGCGAGTCATCTGATGGATGGAACGCCATGGCAACAGCCCACACCTGGCGAGAGTTCATCCCATCTCTACGGCAGCCCTAAAGGGCAAATCACGTCTACAATTCACAAAAATATTGTGACAATTAATGAACAAAACAAATAATAATAATTTAAAAAGTTACATTATTGAAATTAAGACACAATTCCACAAACAAACAAAATATTAGACCTTTTTCACGTGACGTCACACATCCGCGGTCATGTGCTGAGTGACTTCGGTTTACAGTTTAGAACGGCAAAGCTAACAACTGAGCGCTGTTTACTGCAATTTAACATAAATAATGAAAGGTAAAAGAACCAATTGTAACAGAAATCAGTAAAATATTTACTTGATAAATGTCCTACCTGGTTGTATTTGTTTTTCCCTCTTAAATTAACATCAGTATTCCTGTCTGCAGAACACTCCACAGCTGCTTCCCCAAAATCAACATTAAACGAGTCGTGGATTATTTCTCTCTGATAACCCGGTCATAGTTAGACGAAAGTTACAGGAACTTCACTGAATGCTGGTTGTTTGATCATGAGGGTATTTAAGATTTTCTTCTTCTAATTTATGCTAATGCCAACGCTAGTTTTCCACGACTGTGATGAGAGGTAGATCTGCAGAAGATCTTTTCTGTCCAGTTAAAGTTACAAACATTTCCGTGTTCTCAGAATCACTAAAAGCAGAGCTAAAGTCAGACAATTTCAACGTCACTTACGATAAAGAAAAACTAGTTATTATTTTCTGAAGTAGCTCCTCTTTGTTGTTGCTCATAAGCGTGTCTGATTCCTGCAGGATAATAAAGGTAAACAAGGACAAAAATAGTTTGATAATAGTTTGAAAAACACAAGGAAGTGATTAATCACACATAATTATCTAAATGCGTACGGCCAGAGTTGAGCTTTTGTCTTAGCCGCTCTTATTTTGAAGGATGAAGATATGTGGCTTCATAAAATATTCACTGTGTCACTTGGTTAGAAGTCCTATTTTTAGAAACGCCCCTTAAAATACCCCCAAAACAACAAATATCTCTTATTACAACAACTACATTTTGTCTTGGGCGCAGTTAGCATTATTGCAGGTAATGCTATAGATCTAGTCCTTAATTTTGTTAAAAAGTTACATTTTTAAAACCAAAAAAAATTGTTTTAGAGAGTTCAATAAATGTTTATCTTGTGCGGCCCTAAGGTTGAGTTTGACACCATTGTGTTAACGAGTACCATAACCTGGTACTGGTTTGGTTCGCGTCCCGAGGGTTGGGGTCTGCTGTGGCCCGGTACCAAGCAACCCTCTGACCAGTACCAGCTCGTGGCCCAGAAGTTGGGGAACCACGATTTAATGGGAACAACCAGCACGTCAAATAACTACATGTTGGGGACACCCAAAATCATACCTTTTGATGTTTTAGGTGAACCATACGTCCAAATATGACAAATTGTGAGTGAGAATGTGTCTATCGTACCTTGGCTCCCAGTTTTTGGTTTTAGGAGATCAAATGTAAAAATTGTTCGTAGTGAAAGTTAGTCGTGATATCAATTAGCATATTTCATATTTTCTGTACGAATAGCACTAAATAAGGCACTGAATCAATGAATGTTTTTTTAACTCGTGTCATTTTGGCACACAGAACTATAAGCTGCATTAAGAAAGACAAAGGAGGTTTTTTTTTTCTGTAACAAAGAAAGTATGTTTTGATATTTTCAATAGTTTATTAATGTAATACAAAAACAAAAACAAAAAAGAAGGGGAAGGGCAAAAACATTAAGGACAAACATTAAGTTTGTACGATGTAAAACTGCTTTTTACACAACTTCACAATATGATAGTACAGACAATACAACCATTTCCTGACTGTAATTATCACAGCTCTCAGAGTCAGTGAATGCACCGGGACTGAAGTTACCACCTCATCAATTTTGATTGGTCCTTCGTGTTAGCCCCACCCCTCCACAATGGGGCCAAAGGTTTTGAAACTCAAATTTTGAGATCTGAAAATGAAAAAAAAAAGAGTTGAAAGTGAAAAAAAGATTTAAAACTGAAAAAAAAGTTTTAAAATGGAAATCATGGGTTATGAAACATAAAAAACAGAACACTTGAGGGTGAGAATAATTACGTTTATTTTAAAATAGCAAAAAGTTTCAGACATTTACATTTCATTTGGCCAAAAACACCAATATGTTTTGTTTGGATTTCAAATCATATTGGCCCCAACTTAGCCCCAGAGTTTCCAAGTCTCTCCAACCTTCAAAAGCTATAAGCAAAAAAAGGTTTTCATCAAAACGAGTGGCAAAATCTTTGTGTGAAACCTGGAAATCGTCCCTCCAGAATCTATTTAGGAGCACATTTCAGACCATTTTGAGTCGATTGGTAAATGTTTCTCATGATGGATTTTGAAAATACTAAGTTAGGGTGATCAAACAAGGGTTAGAGTTTCAATTGTTAAATGAATGAATTAGTCATCTTTCCAGGTCAGTCTTGTTGATTCTATGAATGCTAAACTCCCTTTTTAACATTGCAAACACTTGAATTGAATGTAAGCGCAGACAAACCTGGAGCAACTCTGCAGGATCTTCCATCATCGCTGTGTTTGTTCTTTGTGATTATTACTTGTGGGGTTTCCATCACTTGAACATTAATGCAGCCTCTCAGTCGGCTGGATCCTGCAGAACTTCCTCCAGTCTTGATTAATTTGATTAATTGATAACACAGCTGAGTTGAAGCTCTCGACAGAGGATTTATTCAACACTGCGGTTCGACAGCTGAAAAGCTGGAGCTGGAAAAATGACAAAGGGACACGTTGGTTTTGTTTTTACCACCAGAAGTTCTTTCATTCTTTACTGTTTTAGTGGAAGTGAGGGGAGGATGAAAACATGTGCAGTCCCTGGGCAGAGAGAGATGGAAAAGAAAGTGCAAAAATATTAGGAGTAAAGGGGGGGGGGACAAGGAGACATTTTTGACCATAGCTCCAAAACTGCCCTTTATTTAGACTGGCGTGCACCCACTGTTTGTTCACAGGGGCTTTCAGTCAGTCTGAAGAGAAACAGCGTCTGAGGAGGAAAGAGGGAACAAGAGGGGAGATGTACGGTGGCCCTGAAGGTCAAACAAATCACTCAACACAAAAAAATATGTTAAAAGTTACAAAAAACTATTTAAAAATGCAAAAAACTATAAAAAGCAATACTGTATTTTAGAAATTAAAGCAAAATAAAAAAAAAAACAATTTAAAAAAAGACAAGAAGAAAGTAGAAAAGGGTACATCGCTATGGGACATCGCGGATGGATGATGATATTTGTCCATCATTTCAACAAAATGTGATGCTAGATGTTGTTATCTTCAGTGAAGTCCCTTTTCTGGTTTCTGTGAAAAGAAAAAACATTTGTTAAACAAATGTGATTCCCAGAAAACAATATGAAATGCTAAACAAAATGAAACAAAAGAAGAAACTCGTGAACATCCCTGATCGGATGATGACGTTTGTCCATCATTTCAACCAAAAGTTATTTAGTATGAAGCGATTCTGGATACGTTCCGTACTAATCATAAACTTTTATTAGGGAGCGGACATTGAAAAACAGAAATCCAACATCATTGTCCAATCAGTGATGTCCTCTAGTACCTTCCTTTTCCGGTTTCTTATGTGTTTGATTTTTCAACACTTTTGATTTCTGTAAATAGACTATTTTTATGGTGACATCAGACAAAATGGCGACATCGCCGATAATGTGTAAAGTTACTTCCGGTGTTCAGGTTTAGAACAGCAAAGCTGACAGCTGAACGCTGTTTGACACAATTTTACGTAAATAATCAAAGGTAATCTTATCAATTTCAACAGAAAAATGTAAAATATTTATTATATGAATGTCCTGCTGAACTGTATTTTCATTTCCTGTCTTAGATCGTTCACAAATCTAAATACAAATTTGAATAATTCTTCAATATTTGAGGTTTTATTGAAAATATTGACCTTTCATTTGGGCAGATATTATTCTAAAGGGTTCTATTTTTGCTTTATTTTATTTGCACATATTTTAAGTGCGATCAAGCACAAAAACTAAATGAAATTCATGTTGGCCACGTGTGTTATAGTGTGAATGCTGTAAGCTGAATTTGGCAGCTGAAGGTGCTAGAGCTAAAAGCTGAAGATGCTGAAGCTGCTAACCAGCTAAAATATCAGCTAAATACCAAATTAGCCTAAAAAACTAAAGAAAAGCCAAAACAGCTAGCATGTAAATATTAGCCTAACTCCGAAACAGCCTAAAAAAAAACTAAACATGAAAAGCCTAAATAAGCCAAAACAGCTAGCATGTATCTGAAATTTTAGCGAGACTCCATACCAGCCTAAAAAATCTCAGTAAATGCCAAAATAGTCCAAAAAGTGAGCAGAATGCCAAATTTTAAAACTTTAAAACCCTCATTTTTTAAACATAATTGTGAACAATAAAAAGGCAGGAATATTGTTACAGAATAAATCAACTTAAACCTTAAAAAAACCTTTACATTTTTACTCCTCACAAAAAAATATTTTGTCAAAGTGATACAAGTTAGAAATAAGTGTAAGATAAGTTTGGACCATTAATGACAATAAAATAAAATTATCTGGATTACCCAGAGACCCGGATCCTGAGGGTTGGAGATCCATGGTTTAATGGGAAGAGCCAGCATGTCGTTGGAGACACCCAAATCCTCAAAAAGTGACGTGGAGGGGTCCGAACCATACGTCCACGTATGACAAGTTGGGAGTGAGAATGTGTAGCAAGACAAAAGCAGATGTCTTCAAGTATAAAATGTAGAAAAGCCAGAAGCTTGTAGAAGATGCACCCTTAAAAATATTCTGACTTGATGTCTGATTTAGAGAACTATTCCTGTTGTTTTAAATGCTTCTGTAGTCGAGCATGAGACCATCACCAAATTATTAATGCTCCGCTGCCAAAGCTATGGGAGGTATGGAATAAAGGGCGAAGAGAAAAAACCCAAGAGGCTGAAAACTCATCGACAGAGCAGGGATTAGTAAAGCTATGTTTAAGTTCAGCAGGTGATCATGCTGCTCTCAATGATCATATTTATGCATGCATGCAAGGAGAAAAACACCGATTCCCAAGACAATTACAAAAGTACTGTAACAAACACGGCATGATCCAGAAAACAAAAACTTTTAATAGCAAAAACAGCTTCAAAAGAACTTTGTCACAAAGGAAATGAGTTTATTATTGCTGTAACCATCACGTTAGTATAATTGAGACTGAGAGATTTAATAATCAATGCTGTCACATCACATAAGTCTGACCTTAGACAGTCCACATGCAGAAACTGTTTATTGGAGAACAAACGTCCTCATAAACCGTCCTTTTTGGGAGCAAACATTAGGCAGAACGACTTTTGTGGAAACTGGACAACCACAGTGCCTGATCACTGGGAAAATTATCGCAGCTCACAAAGAAAGTCTGCTCTTTCACGAAGCTGACTGGATGGATTTGAAGGACAGGACAGGTGTGAAGTGGCCAGAACACCACAGCCAGAAACAACAGTCTTTGTGTTCACAGGAGGAAAGCAAACAAGAAATATCATATACAATGAAGAGCAGGGAACGATACAGGAGACGGCTATAAGAGAAAACAACAGACACATGGTGGGATTTAATACACTAAAACATATTTTAATGAGAGTGTTACAAACAGTTGTTGATTGGCTCAAGCAGAAAGACGACAATATTCTTAAGAGAAATACATTTTTTAAGCAACAAAGAAATATTGTAATGCAAGTTCAAATGAAGAAGAGACAGACTTAAATCAACCTGTTGGTGCCCAGGAAATGTGGCCTCAACAAGAGAGTTGTCAGACGACTAGAGTATAGAAAGTCATTCAACAAAAAGCCAGCAGAAATGTGGTTTTATGTCAGCTGTATGTACAGAAAAAAAAATCAAACTGAAGGACATAAGAAGATGTGCAGGTAGACCAGGGAAGATTCAAGTAGAAATGCCCCAAAACAAAACATAAATATATAAAATATAATTATGGTCCGGTTGTGGGTTAAAAAGTGATAATAGACAGTGATAATACACACCAAAAAAAGAAGTTCCGGTCACATAGCCCAAATGTTCTGTATCACTGTGCAGACTTCTTTGAAACAAACTTTTGCTTCATCTGAACAAAAAACAAGCGTAAGACCTGAACTGATGCTTTATTTATCCTATAGTGACGATCAGCATTTATATATATAAATACATATAGCTTTCCTTTGCTCCTTTACTGTGACAAAGCGTTGCACCAAGTATCAAGTAGTCCACTTTTTGTGAAAAAGAGATCTCAACCAAAAAAACAAGACTAAAGTACTGAGGAATCCATTAAATATTTATTTTTAAGTGACCGTAGAACAAGTGGGATAATGCCCGACAAAGTGTGCATTAGCGCATGACGTAGGACCAAAGGCTTCCATGTTGTGCGTTAATGCACACTTTGTTGAGCATTATCCCTCCCATATTCAAGTAGTCACTGTCTTTAACCAACCATAAAAAGTTGCTTTGTCTACAAAAATTTCTAAAGTAGGGGTGTCAAACTTGTTTTGATTCAAGGGCCACATTCAACCTGTCTGATCTCAAGTCATTAGCGCTTTGCCGCTAGCAAAATAGCGAAATAACCCACAGTTGGTGAACTTGTTATCTGTAGCTTTGTTTTTGTTTTTTTCTCAGTTGTAAAAAATGCCTCAAACAACCTACGTAGTAGCCTAATCACATATTATTATTATTAGAGCTATTATTAACATTATTTTTTTAACAACGACATTTTTGTAAGTGTGGTGTCACACCCGATAATTTTTATAGCAACTTAACAGGAGTGAGGATTGCAGAGAACCTTTTACCCTGATGTTGCAAAGAAATGCTGTTTATTTCTTGATCTCTTGTTATGCTGGTGTTTCTTTTCCTTTGCTTCCCCTAGTGGCGGAATTGCACATTGCAACAATTTCTTCCACCACCCCATACGGTTGATCTGTATGGGTGGTGCAAGTTTTTGGGTTGCCCGTACCCATGGAGGGTCATAGAAAGAGGCCACTCCAATGAAAATTGTGTTTTTAACATGTTCTTGTAGCATTTATCTCATGATGGCAAATATTTATCTGAGAATTTAGGATTTAGACTGCATTTCTGAGTATTTATGCAGATGATACACAAGTGCCCATAAGTGTGGGATAAATAATGGGTTAACTTGATTTTTTTTATAAAATAAATAATAGTAAAAAGATAAAAAATAAAAGACTTCAGCTTTGCTAGCATCTGTCTACGATGGCTACTATTTGGTTCAAAAAGCTCAGGTATGGCACTGGAAAGTGTTAAGAGATTAGCCGAATGGTCACAGTTTAAGCAAACTTTAATTGTGACGTGAAACAAGATTTACCTCAAAGGTCGCAAGACAACTTTGACTCAAATTTTAACAGATCTCTTAATTTGATCACTCCGTCTGACCCATACCAATAGTCTTTTAGAGACATTAAATAAATAAATACACAGCTAATCAACATTATTCTTTAACATTTACACACCAAATGTCCATTTTAGAAACTACATTTGCTTCTGCTACTCTTGTCACGTTCACAGTTTCGCTCGCCGGTGAATGTTTGTTCAAGTTCTAGCAGATACACTGTGCTGATGAAGGGTCGATGAGGGCAGTCCAGTCCTTGAGAGGCCAACAAAAACAACCCCTTGTTTGGGCAAAATATTTTATGCTGTCTGGGTAATGTTTCCCATTGAAATAATCACAATTATTCAAAGATTTATTTTTATTTTTTTCTAAATTTCTGTCAAAAAACACATTTTTATGTGGAGTAGCCATTAGCTTGCACATGGGATTTCTGAGCGTGACGAACGAAGAGATGCAGAACCTCCAGACACTTAAGAAAAACAAATAAATGAATAAAAATTAATAAAAGAGACAACCACATGCATTCATTTTAGATATATTTAGTTTTTTTAAATAAACTGGACTTAAATGTAAAGAACTAAACTCAAACTAGCACCTTAAAACAAAAAAACTAAATAAAACATCAACAAAACAAAGGATCTGGTAACGAACAGCACAAATTATGAATTGAAATGTACTGAGGCTGAAAACAGAAACCAAAGAAGGCAAGAATCTGGACTGTAAACCTAGAGAACTGTACGCTTTTCTGTAAACTGTGTATTTTTTGGAGAACTGTATGTATTTCCCCCCAAAAAACTGTTCATAATGAAATTAATTAGGAGTGTCTAATAAAATCCCAGATGAACTGTAATAAGGGATGTAGGTGAGAATAAAGTATTTACTATTTTCTGAGAAATAGTCCAGAGAAATACATTTTTTCTTTGAATTTGTGAATTTAAAGCTTCTTTTCTTTCATTGCAACACAAAACTTAAAGACCCACTCAGATAGAAATCCTGTTTTTGGTGTTTTTAACATGTTCTTTTGGCATTTTTTCTCATGATGGAGGAGATTTATAAGGAAAGTTAAGCTCAAAACTGCATTTTTACGTCTTTCATTTTTCAAGTTGTTGTGAATCAGGAGCAGATGAAAACATTTAGTTTGAAAAAGCTTGTAAAGCTGCATTCACACTAAACATGATCCGATCTTTAGGAGCGTCCAGTTTCAATGTTAAGTCGTACAGACGTGAAATGCAAGCGCCGTGTATGGCGTTCCAGTAGCAGCACGATTTGGCCAGAGTGAAAATATTTGAACTTTACTGCATTGTGTCAACCAATCAAAGACTCAGCTTTGGGCACATGACCTTTTTATTGAGTCGATCAGTGGGTAGAATGCACATCCAATATGGTGGATTGATCAATGAAACTTCCATTCATCCATCCTATATCTCTTTTGGGGCGAAGGTGTTTCCAGGGCCCGTCCTGTTAGGTGCAGGCGGGGTACACCCTGTTGCAGGGCGCATGGAGTTGGAGCAATCGTCCTCGCTACGCCGGCTACACTTTCTCTCACATGCAAGTGTTAGGGCTTGTTAGCTATGATACTGCTCGCCTTTTTATGAGGTTGGGGTTGTGAGGGGCTGTGAGCCTGTAAACAGATGGATGATGGGAAATGGGGGCAGACTTATCTCAGAGGTAAATTTCTAATGAACAACAGTAGCTCTGCAGAAACTACATGGTAAAAATTCAAATATTGGATCAATTGACAAAGTTCTGTAATTTGTTAAATTTAAAATATCTGTTTTTACAACTGAAATATTTATGTTGCGTAAACCATTAACTCGAAATTTTATTTTGATAAAAACTCAACTTTGAATGTAACTAATTACAGAACTTTGTTAATAGATCAAATGTTTTGATTTTTTCAGTGTATGTCCTAGAAAATGACAGGTTTATTTTTTACATTTTGACTAAAAATCACGATTAAAAGACCATTACGAATGCTTTTACAACAGATCAAATATTTTTTATTTATTATTTTTGCTTTACTTTTCTAATTTTCACACGAGAACACAAGACACTGGAACTAAATTCCTTGCACACACAACGTATTTGGTTCTGATGATCAGAGAGGATCTTTCAGTCTTATTGATTGAAGGTTCAGCTCCTGGGAATGATTCCCCAAAAAATGAGACCTGCATGATTACTTAAATCTCAGGATCCAGGGTTGGATTTCAGGGGTTAAACTGAGTGAGGTCTGACTGCAGCTCACTGCTCCCAGAGGAGATGGTAAAACTGTGAGAACACATGTGCTGTGAGTACATTTTTTTTAAAAACCCAACATTGACATGAGAGTTGTGGAGTTTGAGCTCACAACCAAGCCGAGTAACTCTGCCATTCTCAGCTAAAGCCTCAGCTCTGCTAAGCTTTACTCAACTATGACTTTATGTTCTCAAGAATTGAACATTTCAGCAGATTTATGCCAAACTTGTAGTACTTAAAGAATTTACTTGACAGTTCCAGTCTGTATAGATAATATGTACACACTATTTTTCTGTACATTAGATAAAAAGCATCACCATGGATCATCTAAACAGTGATTATAAACGGACAAGAGACTCAATTTGTCAGCATGTGGAGGAATTTCACATATATAAGTAACATTTGCATCCATTTTTATGGTTATAAAGCTATGGACACATCATAACAGGAACACTGTCCACGCAAAAACAAATCACAGGGATACAAATGCTCAGAATAATGAACAGCATATATTTATCATCCATCAACACCTCAAGGCAGCCGTTGGTTTCATCCCTGCAACTACATTAACACTAACTCGTGCTGCCTCTGGATTTATTAGCTTTCAGTGCAAAACTGAAAAAACGTCAGTTTCATCATAACCACCTCAAAACGGCCGTCGTAAATAATCGCCCACAAACCGACTCCTGTGACGTCTAGAGTCGTGTCAAGAAAGCACTGTGGCACAAACATCGCTCTGTTCGTGTTACAAATTAAAATTAAAGAGGAGGAATACGTCGTTCATGAGCGTGCACAAGAAGAAAGCATCACCGCTCCAGTTATGTGAGAAAAAAAATCAAATGTCAGTCTCTCCATGAGCAGAGGAGTAGCCATGGTTGGTAATAATTCTTGGCACACGTATTTAAACTTTGTTTTACAGCTTTGACACGGCCTCATGACAAGCTACTAAACTGCTGCCTAATAAATATCGCCTCCGCTTTTATGCCAGCTTTGAGGTAGCCCTAATTAGGGAGGTACAACACATGCTCCCCAGTGGCATTTCGTTCTCACACAAGCCAAAAATAACACCACGAGGGAGGAAAAGGTGAGCGCCTTGTTGCATGTCGAATTGTTGCATACTTGGTGTTTCATGGTTCGCTTTGTGTTTGTGTGTCTCTCAGGTTTGTGCTCTTATTTTTGTGAAGAAATGAGTCAAACTTTAGGGGATGAGAAGGTGGGAAGAAACTGGAACAAAACAAAGATAACTAAAATACAGACAAGTGATACAAACACTTTGGAAAACGGAAAATAAAAATAAAAAACTCATAACGTCCAATTCTGTCAGGCACAGCCAGAATATAAGGAGGAATGAGTTTGACTCAAAACAATCTCTGCTGTGAAGTCCTTCCATGTCTGTATTCCACCTACAATTGCCTGTTTAAGCATTCACACTATAGTAATCATGTTTCACTTTATTATTTACTAATTCTTTCGTACTTTCGTTGATTCACACTTTCAGAAATTTCAGCAATCTTGGTATCAAAACATTCCGTTCGTTAATGACGTTCCTTCTTGTACTTTTGATATTAAGGGATTTACGGTTTCTAAGATTTTACGCAATATATGCAATTTTTCAGCCCGTTGAAAATAAATTGGATTTTTTTTTTTATTTCTGCAAATCCTGCAATTTCTGCAATCAAAACATTCAGCAAATTAAAGGAAATTCATGCTTGTAATATTATTTATGCCTTTTTTAAAATTATTTTTCGCCATTTTTAAAATTTTATGTCAATTTTTTGATTTTTTTTCACATAATTCTTCAAATATTTGTGCACTTTCTGCAAATTATGCAAGTTTGGTATCAAATGTTTAGCACATTCCGGACATTCACATTTGTACTTTTGGTTTCATACGGTTTACGATGTTTACATTTTTTTGCAATTATTGCAATCTTTTTCAAGAAATTCTTCCAATTTTTTGTGCATTTTTAAAACCGATATTAGTATCAATATGTAAAGCACGTTCAGGACATTCATGCAATTACTTTCAATTAATTTTTGACATTTAGAGCAAATTTCTCAATTTTTCAAGAATTTTTTCAAGAAATTATTCAAGACATTTTTCAACACATTTTTCAGGATTTTTTTCAAATTCTTGTGCACTTTCTGCAAATTATGCAAGTTTGGCATCAGAGCGGTCAGCACGTTTAGGACATTATACAGCATTTAAAGTTAATTGCTTCAGCATCTTCAGCAATCACAATAAAAAACATTCACACTAGCATTATCGCAGGTGATGCAACTTTTCTAGTCTGTATTCAAGTTAAGCTAAGCTATTTTTTTAACAAAAAATTAAGAAACACGAGGAAGTTGATGACTGCTTAGTAAAAAGGTTCAATTTTTAAAGTGTTCCCAGTGATCTTTTAATTATAAGTACGGTATATATAGCAAAAAAAAAATCTCTGTCATTTTCTTGGACATAGTATCTGCAGAGCGGCAGCTGTTCAATGGAAATTACCCTCTGAGTTGTGAGCGGGACTGTTGGTGAGGAGTAAGCCCGCCCCCCCTTCCCATCAGCTGTTAACATGCTCTAGCTTACAACCCAAACCCAACAGTACCAGTGTAACAAAAATGGCCGCAATATTGGAGCTATCCAAGCTCATCAAATAATCAGCTCTGTCTTAAAATATATTCATATATCAATCCCGAATCTTATTTAAAGAAGTGTCTATAAAAGAAAGTTAATAAAAATTGAACAAAAACATTATTCCACTTAGTTTTATGCATCTAAAAAAAATCTGATTTTAGTGAAGGTGAAAGTTTGGACTTCCTGCCTGCTATTTGATATGTTTTGCCCCTTTGGCTAAAATCGTTCAAATTGAATAAAAAAATGCTCAGAAAAAAAAATAGTTTTAAGCCTAATTTTCTTTATATTTGTCCTTCGTAATCAGATAAATACTAAAAGAACATGTTAAAACACAATTTTAATCGGAGTGGGTCTTCATGCTTGTGAAATGTTTATTGGACAAAATTAAATGGAACATGAACAATATTTAAAAGTTGACAGAACATCATTTGGGGGAAATTGTTCTAATGACACATTTAGGTGACAAAATGTAATGTAATGTGATTTACACAATAGGATAAATTAGATAAATGGTCCAATTGGTAGAAAAAAAAAAATATGTGATTTGTTTTTTGGATTGCTCTCATAAGTTGGACCAAACCACATGTTAGTTGTAATCTGCTTGTTTTGAACATTGTTACCCAAAACTATATTTGATCTGGAATCTACCCAAACAGTCATCTTCCAAAGCGGCTGAATCTCTTTTAGGGTTAAAGGGCTGCTGGAGCCTATCCCAGCTACTCCCCTGTACAGGCTGCCAGTCCAGTCTCAAGACAATCTGGACTTCCTGTCTTTCTAGTGTTGAAAAGTCAGCTTGCTTTAATATATTGACAAGAAAATTTGAAAAAGATATAAATCATTTCAGAAAAGTTGATCTGTACTTTTCAAAAATCAACTTGCGATCATGCATTTATTTATTTGGGAGTTTGCAAAACAAGATTAGGAGTCCATAAAGTTGTGTTGACGACATCTTGTGAAGGATTAGCATACAAGCTGCCTTCCAAACTTCTTTAGTGCCATAAATCTGTATTATTTTTATGCGGCTGATGTTATTAATAAAAGTTGACAAGAATATCAAATATAGGAAAATTACTCAAATGTGGTTTACATGAATTCAGATGCACACGCTGCTTATAAATCACAGTAATGCTTTTAGATTAATAAAACATCCACCGCACACCCTGAAGCCAAGAAATAAATTGCTGATCCTTTTAATCCAACTGTGATAATTGCTTTCTCCAAGTCTCTACTGAGGGTGGTTTCAAGAAACAGCTGTTTTTATGCATTTCCAACTGAAACCGAAAAAAAAGAACATTTGTAACTGCACGTGCTTCTTAATGCTCAAACTTCACAACCAGAACATAAGCTACTTTTTTGTAGCCAACAACTAATTGATTTTTTTCCACAAACAGCTCCAGTACTTTTAAATCTTAATCGTGGCAGTCAGTCTAGACTAGACATGACATCATTGCAACAGGTAGCCCAGTTTGTTCCACGGGTCTTTAATCATCAAGATTGCCATCATAATGGGTGAGTGAACCAATGGCTCATAAAAGAAGGCCCCTCTGTGCCGACGAGTCAGATAAGGTGTGTCTATGCTTCAAACGGTCTGGAGACAGAGAGGAGAACAGTGTCTCCTTTATTTCTCCATCTGATGGGATTGAAGCACCAACTGCAGGCAACTTGAGATTATGAAGAACTGGAAGGTGCAAAAATTAATCAAGATGACATTTTTTGAATGAAAGGACCTAAAGTTATTGCAAAAGTGAGGGTGTTCTCTGAGCATCCAAGACATTCACAAGGCCAGACATAGACATGGACGGGGGGAGGGAGATAAATAATTTTCAATTGATTTTAAGTCGTTTCCACTAAGCAGTCTGGTACAGCAGAGGTCTCCAAACTTTTTCTTGTGAGGACCTATAACTTCTTTCTTTACTGATGTAGGGCGGTGTCGGTTTGTAAGCTAACAGTAAAAGTGTTTTCTGATGGACGTTCTGTCTGCGATTGATGCTAACAGTGTTTTCTGTTAGCCAAACACTATTTGTTAGCAGCGTTAGCAAACAATCTTGAAGCCAGATTGGGGGAAAAGAAAAAAATCATGCATCTCTGATAGTTTTTGGGGGCGGGGCCAAATGTTTGGAGGTGGGCTGGATCTGGCCCACGGGCGGTACTTTGGGGACCCATGTGGTAATACGGTTAGGCAGGGGTGCCGCTAGGGATTTTGGGCCCCTTGAAATTAATTTTCATAGGGCCCCTAATAGTGCATACACACCAAACGCGATTTACGCAACAAATTTGGGAGCCTCGCCCATTTTTCACCTGCTTGCCGCTTGTCAAATAATGTGGTTCTGACGCTGCGGCCGCATGTGGGAGGAGCTACCAGCTCAGTCTGTGGATATCTCACTTAGAATGAATAGAAGACACATACGATGTCGAGGAATCAGGTTTATTTATTGTGAAGAGTTCAACAAAACCATCAGTAATCATGCCTCCATGTTTGGATCACTATTATTATTCAAAGATTTTCCCGGTACAGGGGGCTGTGTCTGTATCACAGCTGCTTCTGCAACGTTTGTGTGTCTTTGTGATCTTGAAGGCTCTCTGTTTCCTATTAATCCGAGGGCGGATAGAATTAGGAGACCTTTTTCCTATTTTAAATGTCTCGATGAGACCGGAGCAGGCAACCCCCACAGCAGGAGGGACTGGCTGGAGGGACTGAGCTCCACCGCAGGAATGAAAGCCACTGATCTGCTGGGCACCGATTGGGTTTTATGCCAAGGCAGTTCATGGTTTCAGTTCCTAGTCTGTGCCAGTTACGGTACTTCGCTCTCCACCCCACGCTTCCCGGTACCCACTTCAAGCTCTGCACTCCGCGGTCCCAGCTCCCCGGTTCCCGCATGTGCTCTACGGTCCTTAGTTCGCGGTTTCCGCCCCATGGTGCCCAGTTCCTGCCCCGTGCTCCGCGGTTCCCGCCCCGCGCTTCGGGGTCAGCGCTCCCGCAGTGGCTTTCTCTCTCCCTGCGTGTGGAGCAGGCAAGCCCTGCTGGTCCGGGAGGCTGTCCGGCTGTAACCAGAGATCCCCCGCACTGTGACAGGACATAAACTCTGGTATTATATCAGTATTTTACCCGCTGATCAGGTCACTGGAAAAGTCACGTGCCCAAAGCTGAGTTCCTGGTTATCTGATGCGACGCAATGACCTGTCAAACTTCAAGCATATATATTTTGACTGTGCCGCCCGATTTGGGCCTCGCCGCTCAAATTGCGGCCCCTCAGTCTGGGCCCCTAGAATCAGCCACCTTTACACCCCATTTCTGGCGCCCCAGTGAAACGGTCTAGTTCAGTCTTGCAGGGATTTCCACTCAGTTAAGCCTCGTTTCCACTGAGCAGTTTGTTTTCACGGCGCATACGTGGTGTAGACTGCATCATTGTTGTGCGATGACTAGAAAAGCAACAACAATTGAGGTCATCCAACAGCTCATCTTTTGTCATGTCTTGTCATCTTTTATTGCCTTACTTTTTGTACATTGTGTCTAACAGAAGTTTAATATTGTTTGTAAGAAGAATACCGCTGTAAATAGGAAAACGGAATCGCTATCTCAGCGCAACATTGGCGCTTTCTAATGTCGTCATCACTTTCTACCAATCAGCGGGTGGCTACAGGGACTTTTTCTATGGACCTACAACAGATGGGGGCCCTCAAGAGGTACGGGTCAGAACTTTTTAATGGGTCTATTTAACAAAATAAACGCTCAAAATACCGGATCAAACTGGATTATACCGTAACGGACTGCTCAGTTGAAACGAGGCATATGACACCCCAAACTCTCAGCACGCCCACACTCCCCCCTAGACATTCTACCTGCACCCCATAGTTGTTAAACTTGGACATTCACTATCTTATTGTATAGGCATGAAGAATCACCAGAGCTCTGCCAAAACACAATCATCTCCCTGTCATCGCACTCCTTCCTCTTTTCTCTCCTTCTTTCTATAACGCTGCATGTTGGATGCCTCTTTGTCAGCCACACCAGTTATTCGCTTAATCCTAAACAGATTGGCTTCCGCCGCAGAAGAACACCCTCAGTCTGGCTGTCTCCTTGGCCCATGCTCTGCAGAAACTCCATTAATCGTGAGCACATGGCGATAAGTTATGGAATGAATTATGCGCCCTGCGACGTATGTGGTCTTCAGTTTCTTTTTGGGGGGCACCCAAAAAAGAGGATGCAAAATTGATCTTTGCTGTTCTCGCTTTCAGAGCTTCCCGGTGCAAAGGGGGAGGGGGACAGTTGTCAGTCATTCGTAATAGCTGCTCCCCTCAACAGCGGAGTCAGTGGCTTTCTCCCTGATGCGAACACTGCATAGAAACTCATGCGGCACTCTGAACGTGTAATTATCAAACTTGGAGCTGCTTATTAAGATGAGAGAGGGGACAAGGCGATTGTGTTTCCTTTCTCTCTTTCACCCTTTTTTTTGTTTCCCTGCACAATGGAGTAAGTGCAGGCCTGTGAAACAATGGTGAGGAAGAAGGATCTGAGAGGAGGAGGAGGACATGGGGAGAAGAGGCATGGGGAGAATGAGATAAAGGAGAAAGAGACAATCAAGCACACACACTCACCAACACAAAGTTTACACACACTCGCTCACATGATGGTGCAGCACAGTTTTCTTTTCCTGCCTGTGCGTGTGTGTCCATGTGCATACATTGTGTTTCTCTCTGGGGGTGGGTTGGATCTCAGAGACGCAGCTGCAAGGCTCTGACTCGAGCTCTATCATTTGTGCAAAGCTGGTGTGCCAAGGGTGAAAAGTGACAAAAATTATCCAAGAATTCAATTGTATGTGTGTGTTTGTGGGGGGTGCAGGTAGGGGTTAGCGTGGTTGGGAGGTGGTGTGTTGTTGTATATGCATCCGGGGGTGTCCTAGGAAGAAGGGGGAAAATTATAGTTCTGTCCTGATGTCCGGAGAGTGGATCAAACTTAACACAACCCTCTAAAATCAGTGACTGTGATTCACCCCGGGCAGTTAGAAATGTATAAAATGACTAAATCTCACTGTAAAGCTATTATTGTACAATGTCACTAAACTGTGCTAACTCTGTACTCAAGACATGCATAAAATAACTGCAGGTACAACACATATAGAAAACAATTCTTTTGCATTACTTGTTCAAATTCTGAAAAAAATTGCTTTTTGTCTACATATTCCAGTAAAACAAAAAAAAATTGGGGGGCAAAAAAGTAGAATTTGTGTTAAGATTTTTAGGTAGACAAACATTTCTCTTGGGGAAAACCCTCTGACTTCCTAAGTGAATTTCTTTTCAGAAGGAAATTAATAGAAGACGTGTCAGTTCCCCAGGTAACCACTAGGTGGCTAGTTAAATTTAACTATACTGTAAATGGTCCAATTAAGTACCTAGTTAGTGCCAAGTGAAATAACTTTATATGTTTGTGGCTTAATATAATATTAATGCTAAATGTTTAAAGGGTTCTACTTGAACCCGTGGGCCTGGATCCAACAGTGAGGGCGGATACCGGCTAATTCGTCAAATATGGGCTGTTTGGTTGAGAAATGGGTAACACTGTATGGAACACACAGTTAGCCCGAGGGAAATGTCAAGGTTGTTGACCGCTCGGTGAGCCTGTGGGGCAACAATGCTCCTGCACATTTTGTCCTACAGACATGCTGTGAGGAACAGGTTTTTGTGAACTCTTAATCAACATGGAAGGTTAAGTCAGGGTGACAAAGGGTAGACGCAAACACTTTGTACAGTTTTTTTTATTATTTCAACCGATAGAGTTGCAGTTTGTTTGGGCATCCTACAGGCCCTTTAATATCACGTGCACACCTTGTGCGGGCAGTATTTGCAAACCACTGGTTAGAGTGTTCTGCAAAGGGCACAGTATGTGTAACTTACTTATCCTAACGAATACTTCACGATACACTTACCATACTCACAACAACGCCACGTTCCATTTTCATGATGCCCCTTAAGGTGGCTGCATGAGTCACAAGAGAACAGCGAGACACACCTACACTCCCTGTAAGATGCAGTCACTACGTGGCCCTCTACAGGTCTGGACAACCCAAAACCCTGCAGCACCCGTACAAGTCAACCCCCTTCTGTGTGCATGTGACCAAGGCATTAAAAGAAAGGAGAAACAAAGTTTATAAAAGGCACTGTCAGATTTGGTGAGGTGAACCAAGAAAGGCAATGACGCAGGATTGAGAGAGAATGGCGGTTTATTATTTTTAGAGAGGAACAGTAATTAAGTCCTCCAGGCACTAGGGGGCGTTCAAGAGCATCCTGATAAGAGATGCTAACAAAGTAAGTTGACAGAGGAAAAAAGAATAAAAAAAAGTCTAGCAGAGGGAAACTCAATGTTCCTTCTGATATTCCAAACAGCACATTCTCATCCCCAAGTTGCCACATATTGATGTTTGGTTATTGACCCCTCCGCATGACTTTTTTTTAGTTTTGGGTGTCCCCAAGTCTGCGTTTTTCCACAACCTTCGGGATGCAATACTGGATGTGCACTGGTCCTCGGGATGTGTCCAGAAGCGGTACCCTGACCTTAACCCTGTACTGGTTTGTGTTCGGTTCGCGCCTGATACTGCATCTGGTACCAGTTTGGGTCTGGTATGGCATCTGGTCCGGTGTTGGGTTAGGGTTTGGGTACCGGACCGGTTCCGGTTTGTGACCCGGAGGTTGGGGACCAGGAATTTAATGTGAACAGCCAGTAGATCAAAAAACAACGAGTTGGGGACTCCCAAAATGTCAAAAAGTGACACGGAGGGGTCCTTATTCAAACGTCAATATGTGACGAGTTGAGTGAGAACGTGTTTTCCAAAACAGCGTCTATGATCCAATGTCGAAGATCAAGTGCGTGAACAATCTCACAAACGAAGGAATCCAAGAGGGCCAGACAGACATCAAAACTGAACACAGGTCTTAGACAGAGGTACCATAGAATTATCCAAGACATACCTCAGACCCTACCTGACAACAGATGAGACATATCTCTGTCTGTTACTCTTAGTAAGATTAAACTTGTTGTAAAGGTTGTCAACATGTTTTATGTTTTGATTGAAATAAATTCTTCTCTCTACATCGGGCAAACACCACAAGCTTTAAAGTTGACATAGTTGCATGACACACACAGTCCCACGCACACAAACATTCACACACTGATGGCGGTGCTACTGCTGATCACTGGCACAAACCTAGAACCGCCAGAGAGGTAAAGTGGGCTTCACTGTCTTGCCCAAGGACACTTCGAAACATGGACGTGGAAAGCAGGGACTAAACCTGCAATCTTCCGATCAGAGGTGGACTCCCTTACCTCTGTGCCATGGCCGCCCCATAGCCAAAAGCGCAGAGGTATTTTATTTATGTTGATAAAAACTTTACCATGAAAGTTACAGAGAAAATGTGTATTGGAAGGTGGAGAGCAAACAATTAAAAGACGATTAGCACCAGCGGTAACAAGGTAAACAAAAAGGTTGATTTGACTTAATTTATTTTAACTGTAATTTTGAGTTAATGGTGTTTTTGTTCTCTTCTGTCTATTCTGTTAAGCTATTACGTTGATTTATGGTGGTGTCAAAAGATTTCATGGAATAATACCCTTCAGACCACCAGAGGGGACTTAATTCGACTCCCTGCTACACTGAAAAAAAATCATTTGTAGAATGAACACAATGAAATAGTGGATACTAGTTGCACCCATTATTTTAGAGTAGAAGTTGGGTTTTCTCTTTGTGTTGTCCTAACACAAATCATTTCAGCTGTGTATAATTTTTATTACTAATCTTTATTGTGTCAACACAATTTTTGATAAGTTGAATCCATTAAAATACACAGATTGTATGTTGAAATACAAGACACATCTTACACCTGTGTCTAAATCTCTGTTTGTCTCCCCACACAGGATTTTCTTGTTATGTCACCACCAGTAGTTCTGTTAGGGACCATTAAGTCAGAGCAGGACTTTAGGGGTCTTCTGTTAAATTATTGCTACAATAAGAAGTTAGGAATGTTAGGAATAGAGCTGCACATGAAACGGTTAAAGTTAAAATGCATTAAAACCATTTTCAAAGTGGTGTCCTCATAAGGATAGTTAAACAAGTTAGTGTGTGTGATAGTCTGCATGTGCATGGCAGGCACAAACAATGAGACTACTTCATAGATATCACTATAGGCTTTCACAAAGACGTCAGCCCAACAACAGCCCTCACAGACAACTCCTTGGCCTCATGCCTCCAAGCAAACAGCAAGAACCATTCAGTGTCCAGTGGCTTTTAGCGAACACTGGTGACCAAACTTTAAAAAAAAAAAAAAATACGGCGAGACTTTCAAGATCCCTCCATTCATGAGTCTGTGTCAAAATTTGATTTCTTCATTTATATTCTACTATTAACAATTCTAGTAAGTTGGTAAATGATTTAAGTGTATATTAGCACATCTTTAACAGGTAAAAGATGAAAAATCCACACATATGTTTATGGCATGATTGGATTACGGTCTTATTATCTGATCAGGTTTTACAACAGAGTCACAAAACGTAATAAGTTAAAAATGTAGTTTTGTGTCATCTTGCCAAAATAAAGCATTCTCTGCTTAATAAAGGAGTTGAAGACCATCCTCAAAAACTGTCACATAGTATTGTTCATGAATTGGACCTTCACATATGTGGAGATCATGCTCTGTACTTTCTACATTTAACTCTTTAACATGGAAGCTGCTGACGGCAACAGCTAAATAATACATACTTTTACATACTGAAACTCTTCACGTGTTTACGCAATCAACTAACGCTATCCCAGTTTATGCAAACAACGTAAATCTACTGATTCTTACACTGCAAAATACGGCTTTTCATGATGTCACTGTTATTATGACGCACTTACACATTTTAGACATATATAAGATAAACATGCACTAAATTGGAAAGAACCTCACAGACCTAATTTATAGACACTTTCTCCTTTTATCTCTTAAGACCCGAGCTAATATTTGAGCTAACTCTCTGCACATGCAGTCACAGAGCTCCAGTTAAGCAGAATTACCTATAGTGGGAATATAATGCAAAATGTGGTGTCCATGCATGTGGGTGCCATGTTCTAAGAGAGTAAAGATTTTTCAATAACAACTACTGGCTTACAAAAGCATTTCTTGTCAAAGGTCTGTACTATATTTAAAGTATTTTACTTTGACAATTCTCCACCTGAGGATGAAATGAATCACTGATGTGAACGTAATGTTACAACTTGACCATTTTCCTGCTGGTTTAGACACTTAAGTCACTACTGTTTTTATTCTTTTTGCTAAGTTTAACTCCAAGTATATATATATATTAGGGCTGGCAATCGATAAAAAAAAAAGTAACTAATTAATCGCATAACTGGGGAAAAATTAATCGCTATTAATCGCATTTTTTTTGTTACATTATTTTGTGACCACTTATTTGCAAATAATCACAATAATTCCTTCAATTTCATTATCTGAAATGTTGAAATCAATCAAGTGTTAACCCAGAAATGTAATTTGTGTTCATAACACATCAAGAGTAAGATAAGCATAACTCTAAAGACTTTTATGTCTGCAGTATTACTCCAAGATAGTCGAGGCTCAGTGACGCCTTGTGTTACCGTAACAATGCGCCGGACCGCATATTGTTAAAAAGCGATTTAAACCAAAAAAAAAAACAAAAAAAAAAAAAGATTAAACTACTGAAAACCAATTGAGTATTTACTTCTTTTGTAAGTGAGATAATACATGACAAAGTATGTCATGTATTATTATATAGAAGGAGAGAAAGTATGGCACCCCTTAGAAGCCTGAACCATCGAGGCAGAGAGCTGCTCTGTGAGCTGTAATTAATTTGTGTTAATAAATATCAATGTGTTCCTTATTTTTGATTAATCGCGTGCGTTAACATTCACAGCCCTAATATATATATATTTATTTATTTGTTTATCTATTTATTTATTTATAGGGGCGTTTTTATAAATGTTTTGCAGGTGTTAGCCAAAATCAAAACGACTGACATGTATTAAGACATAGTTTCTGTAGAGCGGTAAGAGTCCATTAGAAATTTGCTTCTAAGTTGAGTACGGACTATTATCATGGATGCTAGCATTTTGCTAATTTCCCAAAAACCCTTTAGCTACACTCTCTCCTGCTAGTCTATAGCACATCACAAACTAAAGCTAACATTAGCATGGCAAAAAACAACTTTGAGAACAACTCTGATATGTTTATCTCCAAGTGGATACATCTAAAGAAAAGTGGAGAAGGAAGACTTTGGCCTGCCCATGTCACAAACCTGAGCTTTTTCAAACCGCGGGTTTTCATCCGCTACAGATCCAACTTAATTTGAATAATGAAATAATCACAAATGCAATTTTAGTCCTAAATGATTTTATATATGTCCTCCATCATGAGAAAAATCCTTCAAGAACATGTTGAAAACACCCAAAACCTGATTTTCCTTGGAGTGGGTCTTTAAGCTGCCAAACGAACCCTCAATCTGTAGGCAATTGAGTGCCGCTATAGATCATAGTTTCTGGTTCATCCACTTGGTGTGTCAACCGTTCTTATACTCGCTGGGCATGTAAAAGTGGTTTGCCTGCATAAAGCTGCATTTATTGATCTTGACATTTGATTTTATCCAGGACTCTCCTCCATGCGTATTGAGAGGTGTGATTCCCCATCTGGTTAGAGATGGTATCCTCTTTCAAAAAGGCACAATATCCCAAAATGATGAAACTCTGAACCACCAAACATTCCTCTGGAGTCCTATGAAGTAACCGAGCACTGCAAATCTTGCACTCAACAGGTGGGCAGGTCACTTACAATTTGCAACAAATCAACTATAAGCTTGCTGTAAAAAAAGTAGCACAATTTGAAGTTGAAGGAATCGTTTTCCTGCAGGGATTTTAGGGGCATAAAGTGCTGAGCTGCCCTTTGTTTCCCCCCTTTGCGTGTGTTGAGATCTGAGGACCTCCTACACAATCTCCGACTTCCTTGTTCTTGATCAAAGGTAGCTTGTATTATTCGTCGAAACTATGATAAAGGGGGTCCTGTTACAATTAGGGGGAGCTTGTACTTTTTTCATCACCCTCTCTAGACTTGTTGGTGCATTGGTCAGATACTGTGAACATGAGAGCCCCGGCTCTGACCTCTGCTTGACAGTAATGGTTGCTCCTTAACCCTTAGGCTCTTTTGTGTGAGTGTTGATGACCCTACATTTTTTGAGTCATGACAGAAAGCTGTCTATGGGAGATAAAACACACGATCTACAATAAGTCTCCTGCTCATGCATAACATTTTCAACCACCCTCTCCCTTAATAAACATATTCTCGTATTATCGTGTATAAACTTTATTTTAGTTGATTAGACTTGTTTGAAATGCTTCACGTATGCATGGGAACGTGCCCTTTTTCCCTCGCGTTCAGTCCCCCCACTCCCCATTTACCCCATTCACTTCCTGCTATCTCTAGGGCCAATCTAAAGCTGCGCTATTACGAGTCCTGTACTCGCCGCGTTGGCGGCCGATTTAGAACATCAACACCATCAATCAACCGGCTGATGGGGCCAACCAGCTGGCTGAACCGTCCCGTCCCGGCACCGGACAATTTGTCATCCGACGAGGCCAACTTGCGTTCACAAAACAACACAAAAACCTTTCTTTGCTCGGTCCCTCCTCATGGTAAAAACCTCTTTTGATGACTTTTTGACTTTTCAACCACTTCCTTCAAACTCACTACGTCCTCTTTGCCAAAAAATGTACTCTTGTTTTCTCTTTGTCTGTCCATATGAGAATAATTGAACGGCACTAAATGGCCATGAAATAAAGCTAAGTATAGGCGTTTTTGACTAATGCTTATAAGGCTGCAGTGAAAGGAGCTTGTTTTGGTTTTTTTTGGCAATATTTTGGTCATTTTCGAGAAATAAAAGAAAGCTGTGCTTTGGATAATATAAAGTGTCTTCTTTTGATTCACTGGGTCAGAGAACCCAGATGTCACCCAACACAATATCTTCCTAACAAACACATGAACACATGGAGGAGAGTCATTGCCTCTAAAAACTTGAGCCTGCTCCTTAAGCCTTCAGAGATATTTTATTCCTCGCTGTAAAATGAATACTGAGAGTAGGAAAGCCTTTGAGTGACCATGAAAATCCCAGACATGTAAATGGTTTTCAAGTAATTATAATAGAGGTGAGATTTATGATCCTAATTCCTGCTATTTATTAAAAGAGTTTAATAAACTTTAAAAAGTTGTCTTGGAATCAGAATCAAAGGAAAAGTGTCGTATTGTTTTAATCCTGAAGTCAAAGTTGGAATCATTGGCTGTATAAGACAACTGGACTGAGCGATTGTGACGTCACCCTTGGAAAATACCTTACTCCTGTCTCCAACCAAATCAACTTAATTCAGTCGCCATTTTTTTTTGGGACACGGATGCCGCCATGTTGGACCAACAAAACTTCAGTAAGATGTAATTAGTCCAAGTCAGTCTGAATCATTGTTTCTATGGCAACCACTCTCACCAATCAGGCTCCATGTTATCTGTGAATAAAAAGTTTTGAACATTCAACATAACAGGCGCCACATAATTTTATTGAGGCATCTGATTGGTCAGTTTTTAACTTGGATATCTTGTAAAACAGACGTATCGCATGTTTCATATTCACTCAAATATGATAAAAAAAATAGGTTAAGCATTAAAAAAGATAATGGAACATGAATAGTTATTTTGACAATTCTATGACTATTTCTCAGAGATTCTAGCTACTTGGACCTGCGAGTACTTCCTCAGGGGGGAGGGGTCACTCCAGTTCTCTTATACAGTCCATGGTTGGAACTAGGGAAACTTTCTGGAAGGACATAATCTGCAGCGTCTCAGTCAAACACTAAAATCCATTTAGATCTTTGTTTTGGTAAAACACATGCAAGAGAGAGAAAAAAAACATTTTTTTATTTTATTAATGCAAGTTTTGATTGGCTCATGCAGAGAAATTGAGGGTGTATTCGGACTGGACACGTTTGGTCTGCCTTAGTTAATTTCCCCTGACAATGCGGAGCAAGTTTCAGTCTGAATATGCATAAACAAATCCCGGTCGTGGACCAGGAACCGCTCTCGGATCCATCTTTCAAAGTGGTTTTGGTTCGTTTTCAATCGGACTGAACTTTGGTTTGCTCTGAGATTCCTCAGTCTGAATACAATCCGCTCCGAGAACGAAATAACTGGACCAAAACGGCCACCGTAGCCTGCCGTCACGTGAAGTAAACAAGTCGGTGAACTGAGGACAAATGTAAAGCATTGATTGTCATTTTAGCAAAAAGGAAGTAATTGGTCCAACTGATTACTTAATTTTAACACCACCAAAAACCTTTTTACTTGCTTTTCTGTGTGGCGTTATGCTGCACACACTCCCATGATGTCATCCCAAAAACTTTATTGTTGTTCCTTAACAGAATTATCTTAAAAACAATGCAATAACACAACAACTCATTGAAATGTAGCCATTGAAACAACTTCTAACGTGATCCACATTGCTTCTCACGGTTTTATGTCACAAATACTCAGCATACTTTGTCTTGCATACCGTCTTGCAGCATGCCTCCGCTGTACCAAAATACCTGTAAAAAGTCTTGAACCAGGCCTTCATACAGACGCTCAAAATCGATCAGCAAAATAAAAAGTTTGAATACGTTAAAATCCTGCAAACCGCAGCACTGTAACACCTCTATCTCTCTCTTTTTGATTTGACCCGCCTCCAGAACTGCTGGCCAATGACTGAAGAGATATTTAGCCACGTGGTTTTGTTTGCTAAGTTTAGTCCAAAACAGAAATCTCTGGAAGACGCCAGCCTGAATACAGAAAAAATTCAATCTACAGGACTTGATCCGGAACAAATAAGTGGACTTGATCCGGACTAACGGACTGAATACATCCTAACACATGTGTCAAACAGCTTTTAGAATTTAAAAACTAGCGATCTCATAGTTTCTCTAACAACACATCCACAAATTCACAGACACACTCTCCAAAATTGCTCAGCCTTCACCACTTGGCCATTTTTTTCACCCTCATTCTCCAGGCCAGCTGAGAGGCCCCTGAGGGCACAGATGGGGCCTTAGAGTTGTCCAAACACCCCAAAAGAAAGTCTGGGGAAGTTCCTCGCTCTTTTGTTGCTGCCATTTCAGCGGCAGGAACAAGTGCAGCACAGTGTGCTGAGTGGGGAGCGTGTCTGCTGGGGTCACAATGTGGCAGCCAAGCAGTCCCTTGTTGTCACGCTACTATTCCCCCTCCTCTGGATACCGAGACAGTAGAGCCCAGCTGCACAACTACTGGCTGCCCTTTACCAGCACAATCAACCAAGGTCACCCACAATCAAGCAGTGATGATGCACATCTGTGTTTATGGGCAGGGGGTGTGCAGTAGACCTCTTATATATTCTGCAAATAAATAGTGAAACATCTCCGTCTATCACAAAATACATACAAGGTTATTGTGTCCTGAATTTAGAGAGCCAACTTTTAAGTTTGTGCAAGAAATGACCAAGAATCTCCAGCAAATAACTTCAGAATTTCTGAGTGAAAATGATTTCTGCTGAACAGAACAGTGCATCAAAAGCCGGGCGGCCTTTTTAGACGGTTGCACGCAACTTTATTTGCCTATAAAGAATTTTCCAACATCCCATTTGGGGACTGGAACGTTTGATTTCAGCTTTATGGGAGCATGTTTAACAAATGCAACGCGGGCCAAGAGAAACTGTACCTGGCAGCCAGACCGAAAAAGGCTTTCCTCACCTTTGCACCTCCGCATTAATGAGCCCAGAAACAGCTCAGATTCGAAGCCAGAAGAGCGAAAAAAAAAAATACAGACGGAGGCAACTGCCAAGCACACAGCACAACAGAGAATATTTAAAAAAAACCTAAAAGAAGATGCTGAAAACTTGCTATGCAGTTTTCATACTCTGAAAAAAAAGAAAACATTGCTGCCATTGTTGGGCTTTTAATTGAAGGCTGAATCTGATTGTCTTTAGATGCCTGGAGAAAGAATGTGTTTATGGTCATGGGGGAGCGATTGGGTGAAATTATATCAAGCATAAATTGGGCTCTTAGCTTTGGCCTTTCTTAGAAAAGTCATGGTAAATCACTACTTTCCCTTTCACCTCCTAGTGCTTCATCAGGGCTCTACCCAGGTTGCTGTGCTCCAATCCTGCAGCACCACATCAGCGCCGGAGCTGCTTCAGCCTCTCCCATGGAGACGGCCATTTTTGTGATTGAACGCCTTCATAGGCTTTTGTGCCAAACTGACGTTTTAGTGTTACCATTAGCTGTTACTGTAATTTCAAGGTGCAGACTGAAGTCAATTTGCTGTTTTTTTATTTTTTACAATGCAAAATAGGATTTCCAAGTGCCTCTCTTGAATTATACAAATAAATCATTTGATTTTTAAATAGTTTTGATCTAGTTTGACTGAAAAGTTTACTGTCTGCTTACTTTAAGATGTTTCTTTGGTTCCTGATGTCCTTTCAAACTCGATTATATATTGGAGTAAACATACGACAATGGAGAATTAATGACTTCAGCCGTTCAAACTACACTTTAGCTCTAATTGATTGCTTTTGGAGCAGCAAAATCAAAAGTTTACTTTAGTGTGAAAGAGTTTGTTTGAATGTCACAGGAAATTACACTTTAAATCAGATCCATTTATTCTGAAGACCAAAGGATATCAAGCTAAACCCAAGTCCAGGTGACCACCAGCAATCCCCGTCTGCGGGCTGGTTTAGAGGGTCTAACTACTTAATAACTAGCTGTCCAAAATTTCCGGGACATAGTCCAGACCAGCAGAGGTCCCATTCAAATGGACGTCCAGCAGCATGAGGAAGGCTTCATTTATCAATCAGACCAATCAGAGCCTTTTCCGGGACCACATGTTGGGGATTAGGTGCATGAAATTCAGTACATCTAAATTGCAGAGTCGGACAGTCGGAGATTACCGCAAATCAGCGGCTAAAAAAGCCAGACAGCACATCAGCTGCAGCTGGATAGATGGATGGAGTATGTGTATCACTGTTAGGTCAAAAAAATGTATAGGATTAGTTTGAAGGAATAATTAAGTTTTGAGTTAATTAGTTTCATTAAATTAAAATTTAGGGATCAATAAACTCACTCAAGTACACAGGGATCCAAACTTCATCCTCGTTTGCCGCTAAACTGGTTAATCGGGCTGACAGACATGCGTCTCACACACATCCCATGTCTTTAGTGTTGCAACAAAAAAGTGGAAGCATTGTGTCATTCCTGCATTGGAAATGAAGTTCATGTGATGGCTCCAAACATGTAATTACTGTTACCCAGCCTGCACACAAGCTGCGATCTGTGCAACAGATTTAGAAGCTGATGGAGAGAGGTGAGCTGTCACCATCACCTCTGGCATGTTGTGTCACTCCTGCTCATTTCCATCTCTGCGCGCCGACGACAGCCGAGGCACTGACAGGTGTCAGGGATGAGTGCAGCAGGTCTCGTCGGAGATCCACCGAACTCCTTGCTGTGTGGGACACTCTTTGACATAGCATGCCTATAGCTTGAGGGGGAGGGAGGTGTGTCTCCATCTCTGATAGATGGAGGAGTGGAAACTGACTGAGGAATGGGAGAGGGGAAACAGACATGAATGATAACAGATGCAGACGTCAGAACCACAATGTCTCCATAAAGAGCATTTTTAATTCGGTTAATTGGCTGACCCTTTTGGAGCAAAGAGATGAAGTCTTTCCACAAGCCATCTTTCAAATCATATGGGTTGTGCTGATCCTGAAGCCTTTCAGACATAAATATTTGAGCATAAATTAAAGATAATATGGGCTATATGCACGACCTCAGGGCCAGCTCTGGGCTGTATGGCGTCCTAGGCGAAACAAATCTTATCTGCCCCCCCCAGCACACCGACACACTCACAATATCACCGTACGGAAAATATAAAAACAATAGTTGCCTGGAATATGTTAAAATAAGTATTTATTAAATTTTTATATACAGGAATTAAATAATATTCACTTAATCTTTTTTTGTAAACTAAAACTTCTCCCTCGCTGGGATGCAAACCCCCGACCTTTGCAATTAAAGGGGGTCACACTGACCACCGCACTAACATTTGGTATGTCTCCCTCAGCATGGTAGATGTTTTGATCGACATCTCCAGTCTTTAGGTTTAAAGGTCTAACGATTTTTGTTTGATAAGGCTTTAAAAAGAGAGGAAAAAAAATAGGTCGCCAGTTAAATTATTCTTTTCCGACCCAAAGCAAGAGTGTGGGGTGTGTGTGTAAATGCAAAAAAAATGGACACATTTGTCAGTTTTTTCCTCCTTGTCCTTTCTTTTATGACTTTAAAGCTGTCCCTGAGGGCTTGTTTTGCTGCTTTTTCATCCTTAAAGTTTTAAAGAAGCACTTACACATTACACTGCGTACCCCTCTTCCCCTCCTAGGAGGGGCGCAGCACCAGGCAAAATTATTGATTATGTCAAACTTTTTAGTTATTTTTTTCATGGTTTAATTTATTAAATTTTAAAGCATTTTGACACAAAATGAGTGATGTGTAAAACTGTTTTTAAAAAAAGTCATTTCAATTTGGCATTTCCAAGGTGGCACCCTAGGCGGCCGCCCAGGGCCGGCTCCGCTATAAGATTGCTCACTCATTTCCGGTAGGAGCAGTAGACTTTTGTTCTCATGAAAATAGCGCATAATTTGGAGTTTACAGGTCGTCTCTTGGAGCTACCAAGAGTCACTATAAATAATGTTAGGTGAATTGTCCCTCTTTCTTGCAAAATACTCTGAAATAAAAATGAAAAAATGATTTAAATTGTATTTGTCGTCCTACATAGCAAACTTTGAAGGTAACTTGCTAAGGCTGATGTTCTTTGCACGTATTTATGTGCGACCAGCTCAAAAGCTGATAGAAATTCATGTTGGCGACACGTAATAGGTGCGGGCAAGATGCAGATTGCTGCATAGTTTTACGTATTTTAAGTGTATCTAAAGCTAAATAGTGTTACTTGTCACACATTTTTTATGTTAAAGTTCTGCTAGCTGTCATGCAGCTAGATCACAGCTGAGGATGTGGCCGTTACCGGGAAACATTTGGTGCATTGACTCGAACCAAAACCAGGTCCATGCAGCCAAGAAAAAAAGTTCAGATCTAACTGCAGGATCTAGAAAATTACATGCAAATACCGCTATCACTCTTTATTTGGGGTAATGCTAACTAGCATGAAATACATATGAAACTATCATTATCTTTATGACCTGTTAGTTGTGTTTCAGTTCCTCCAGAGCAGAGTGTTTCTAAATTTTTGTCAACGTATTGTTCAGTGTCAGGTAGAGACGTGATTCCCTTTCCCTAAATGTCTCAACAGCGTACACTGCTACTGCTCCACGAAGAAGGAGCTCATCATCTGAGAGTAGAAAAGTAGTCCGAAAGTCACTTCAAAGTTCTGTTGAAAAGGTTTTAAATGTCCTAACATAGTAGTACAGTACATAGTTGAGCACTGGGTGTTTGGTGTTTTAGGAAGCCAAACTTTGCCTTTTTGAATGCTAGTGTGTATACACATAATGACAAAGTAACATGCAAAAATTAGACAATTCTAGGGATATTACAGTATATGGAGATTTGCTAAGTCCATAAATAGAGTTAGCCATAACCGGAAGTAAACAAGCACTCTTATTTTGTATCAGAAACAGCTCATAAAGTCCTTTGGTGAAATCATGAATATTTTTGAAAACATGCCATCTTTACATAAACATATATTCATTTTGTTGTTGAACGCACAAAAAAACAGTTTCCATTCATAATACGGCCAAAGAAATGAACTGCAGCTTTACACAGAGGACAGCTTAAGCTAATGACTTTGTGTCAGCATGAGCACAGACTTTGCAGATAATGGGCACTTCCAATAAGAGTGCTTTTCACAGAGGGGGTCATCACCTATGGTAAGAGTGTGTGAGTGCTTTTCACATACGCTATAGGTCCACGGCATTGGACCACAGACACGAAGGTAGCGCCGTGTTAGAGCACATTACTGGAAATAAATTAGCGTGTAATTTTATGAATTTATTAAATGATATTTTGGGGGTCCAAAAGTAAAGCTGATGCTCTGTAATTGGACTTTCGAGTGGAATGATCAGGCTTTTACGCAAACTATATGAAATGGGTTTCAAAAACGACCTGCTAGAATTATTTTATCATTTATTTGTGTGCATTAACCTGCAAGTAATATGTTTCTTTCTGCTTTAGAACTCCAATAGAGGTGTCATTGTTCCCTAAATTTTCTGACTAGGAGACCCCCCATATTTCATTTCTCACCTGCTGATAGCATTTATCAGCAGTGTCCTGATAAAAACAAAATATGCAACTTAAGCCTGAGCACGGCTTAGCTGCCGAGGTGGACAGGATTACCTGCAGGCTAGCCAGCACAGGCATCAGATTGTACTGTCATAAAGGGCCATTAGCCTCTTGGCAAACTGTACCTCAAGCCCAAGATGACAGAGCTTTTCAAGACAGACAGGGGGTAAAATATGAAACTTAAATTCGTCATGACAGACGTCTGAGTGAATGAAACCCCCGGAAAATGGATTTGTAAAGGAAAACAAGCACAAAAGGGCTCTTTAGTTAGTTTTTTTTTTTTTTCTAATATCATTTTTTGATTCCTGTGGGAGTATGATTGATTTTTCCTATCAAGTTTCTTCACAAAAACATGAATATTTGTTGTTGTGTTCTGGTGGGATCATTTCTAAAGAAAAGAGAGGCAGGATTTCCACACAATGGTGTAGACTCACTGACTGGCTGGGATTAGATTTAATACAGAATCTTGACAGACATATCCTGGACACACGCCCCTCTCACCGCACGTTTCCTATCGGAGCACCGCTTACAAGTCTTTTCCTGGATTTGCCTTATTAATAGGCTGCTTAAGTCCCTTTAATCCACTTATTTGATAGTGTTAAGGCATTTTTTAGGATCATATGTCTTATTATCTTTGTTAAATCAAATGTAATGAAGTTTTGAGCTCCATCAGATTAAGCTTTAAGATGCAGAGAAAAACTGTGATAATAGGAGATGTTTATTTATTTTTTTTACTTTTACCAGCGCTCATCCATTCTAAACTCACAATATGAACTCCCTGGGGGCCGGACCTGTGATAAAGTAGACTGTAATAGTGGAAGGGCAGGCTTCAGCCGGAGTATTCCTCTGTCTCTCTGTGCACTTATTGCGGCTGCCGACCTGTCTTTTCCCAGAGGGCTTCGTGAAAGGACAGAAATGTGATGCTGCTGCGCAGACACAAGTCATGGTAGTAGAGTCAGTCTGCAGCAGTCATGCTGTATCTACCCCTCCCTCCTTTTTTTTTTTTGTTTTCAGCAAAGAGACTCCAGGCGCCAGACGCTGTGTAACTGCAGTCTCAGGTATGCTAGACGGACGTAGCGGCCACTTCCCAGGACTTCAACTGCACCTGACTGAGTGACACGGGAACCAGAATCAGCAGATCCTCAGGGAGGGCAGCTCAACGCAACACAGAACATCATTCATAAATCCAGCTCCCCATAGCTGGATATGGGAATGAACCTGCCTTGTTTTGCAGCTTATAGTAAATTTGAACCCAGAATTTCAATCTCCTGGGGATTTAAACAGAACAGCATGGCGCAAACTTCCCATATATGCACAAATATTTTAGTTATAAACAATTTATGTAGATATAAGTATTGTTTTTCTATATATATCTTACAAAAATGAGAATGAAGTTTTTCCACACTTTTTAATTGTATCATAGACTTTTTAAATTTAAAAATGCAGCTTTTCCTTATAGATTTATGGACAAATATGGTATTTTTAACAATTTCGTTTTGCATTTTTTAAAGATGAACCACACACACATATATAGAAATATATAAAGAATATTGAGCTTAAAATTGCTTTTCTGAATATTTCTAAAATTGAAAATATTGTCCTACTTTAGTTTTTATTTTATCAGGCAATTTTTAAGAGCGATTAAAAACATTTGAGATTTTGAGGTTCATGTCACATATTGGTGTTGATATAGATGATATTGATGGGTATTGGATTGATACCAAAATGCTCAGTATCACCCAGCAATACAAAAAAGCGACCCACGTTTTTCAATTTTGGATAAAAACGGCATAGTTAAAATTAAAAGACCACTGGGAAAGCTTTAAATAGATCAAGAGATGATCTGACTTCGACTTTAATTGTTTCAAATGTTTTTGACTTTTTCTTCACAAAAACATGCAAAATCTTTTGTAATCCTGGTCTGAAATACATTCAAGTAAAAAAATTAGGACACCTTCTGAAAGCATGTACTGTATATTTTCCCACGTATTTGGATACATAAACATTTAATATCGATTTGAACATAACTGAGTGATCCGAGTGATATAACTTGACATAAGAAAATTTAAGTCTATCTAAAACTTTCTATGAAATGTAATTTCAAAAGAATGTAATTTCTGCTTATGTTTAAGTTTAGACGCTTAAGACACATTTAATGGACTATTTGCTCTCAAAGGAGCAAAAATAGCAAATAGGAGGTGGGAGGTCCAAACTTGGACTTCCATTAAAATATACATTTTGTTTAGACCTTTTTTATATGGGTAGACTAATAGTAATGTTTTTGTTTATTTTTTATTAAATTACCTTCATTTTTAGCAGCTTAGTAAAATAAGATTGACCATTAATATTTGACCATATATGAGGGTGTCCTAATTTTTTCACATGACTGTATATAAACGCATATCTACTGTAATGTCTGAAAATGAATGCCTTTAACAAAAACAATAGGGAAAGTCAAGTGAAACTGTTAGAAAATGTTGGGGTTTATTTAAAATTTCAAAAAGTCTTGCAACTAATTACAATTTTTGCAAGTTTTTCAAAGAAAATTCTCATTGGAAAAGTGTTGCTCTGGGTCTACTGGGAGGCCTTCTTACCCCTTTTCGTCCTGACGGTTGTGGCATTGTCATGACTAAAGGCTTAAAATGATTACAAAATAATTTGAAAATAGAATAAGTATGACGTGCTTAAGTTGAGGCTTGTTCTGTCTGTCAACAAATGACAGCTGCAGAGCAATTTCCATTGTGGTGCCAGTGGTTTTGTGGTGAACGTGCACTCTCATTTATCTAAAATACATCCTAAGCTGTGGCTGCTGCTTCATTATTAGAGCGGGCTGCATGAGTTGAAATGTGTATTTGTTCTCAGAAGGAAACATCTTTGGCAAAAATTTGAATAACTTGTGTGCATGTGTTTTGAGGAGAGAGGCTTTTGTGGTGTTCTGGCAGAAAGAATGAATGTGTGGGGGGGCATGAAGGGAGGGACTTGAGAGGAACAAAAAGACTTGGCTGTTCGCTCAAATATTCTGCCTTTGGCCCCAATTTTATCCAACTTTTCAGTGTTTTCAGTCTCTAGATCACATTAACTTTATCTTTTAATTTCTTTTAAATCCATCAAAAACTACAATTCCCAGAACCCCACCCCTTCGCATTTGTCATTCAAAAACTCCAAGTCTGCAGTGGTTTGGAGATATTCAGGTTTAGAACCGAGAACACATTTGTATTGTTGACGGTCAGGACTGGCACTTTCTATTTCAATCAATGAGAACAAAATGTCTGAAAGAACTGAATAGTTTCAGACACAAAACCTGATATTTTGGGTAATTTATACAGTTTTTATTATTTGTGGTTAAAAAAATCTGTCATTTTAATTTATTCAGGCATTGTTTGAAGTACTGTGAAAGTTTGTTTAGTGCAACAAGTCACATCCCTCACTGTGGTTTGCCAATTTCACATGTGTCAAAGTCAAGGTCAATTCTATGAAGAGTAGAATATAAAAAAATATTTAAGGTTTAGGTTGATTTATTCTTGAATAATATTCCTGCCTTTTTTATTCATAATTAAGTTAAAAAGTTATGGTTTTAAAGTTTTAAAAATTGGCATTCTGCAAGGTTTTTGGACTATTTTGGAAGATTTTTTTAGGCCAATTTGGAGTTAAAATTTCAGCTGCATGCTAGCTGTTTTGGCTAGTTTAGGCTTTTCTTTTTTTAGGCTGTTTTGGAGTAAGGCTAATATTGGGCTTGTTTCTGCTTTTTAGGCTATTTTGAAGTTGAGAATTTTTTTTACCTACATGGCTAGCTGTTTTGGCTAACCTATGTTTTGTTTTTTATTTATTTTATTTTTTATTTTTTAGGGTAATTTTGAATTTAGCTAATATTTTAGTTAGCTGGCTATCAGCTTCAGCATTTTCAGCTATTAGCTCCAAGGATTTCAGCTATCATCTTCAGTGGCCAAATTCAGCTTACAGCAATCACAGTAGCATTATCTTAGGCAATGCTATATATGTAGTTACAGATATATAGCAGATCACCTGGATAAAAAAATAACATGCGAACTTCAAAGATTATGGATTTAACTTGGAAACATTTTTGTAGTGAGATCAAAGTACCAACCTGGGGGCCACAAATGGCCCACGGGCCGCCAGTTTGAGACCCCTGTGCTGCTGCCTCCCTACATAGCCACAACTGGGCCCAATTCTGGGTCAGTGTGCTGATCCCCTATCCCCCATAAAAATAGAAGGTTTTGTCAGGAAGGACATCCATCTTAACAATCTCTGCTGAAACCACCTGTGCAAATCAGTAAAAGCTGTATTGCTTAGGCGACGCCTGAAGGGAGAAATCGAAAGGTGAACAACAATTTCCAGTTAGCTGGAGATTTCAGAGAAAACGTTTCCGTGTTGCTCATTTTGTTGTTGGTGTTTGCACGAGCGGCTCAGGAGGTTCCTTTAGTCATATGATGAAATGTCCTCGGGAGGACACAGAACCCGCAGTTGCATGAAAATAGACACACATTTGTATAATGTAAGTACAAAAAATGACCTGTGGAAGTTTTTCACAATGCCATAAAGAGATCCACTGGACCCAGATACTATAAGGTAAACAGCAAATATATCAAGAACTGCTTATAGAGTCATTAACTGTGCATTATCCACATAAATGTATTACTTAGGAAGCTGAACGTCATGTGGGTATTTGTGTATGAATAATGCCAGCTTGTAACAGAAAAGGCTACTTTGGAGAGATGATAAAACTACTAAAAAAATTCATGTTACTTGGTGAACTTGAAGATGAAGTCGACAATGAATGCTACCTAGTGCAAAAATCTAAAAAAAATAATTGGGAAAGGGAAATTGAGAAAGCTAAATTTGCTTAAATAATAACAAATTATATCTAATATTCTAATAGACACAGGTTGTGGTAAACAATTCCACAAATGCCCCCCCCCCCCAAAAAAAAACCCACCCAAAATGAAGGTCCTCAATAAACCAAAACCACTTGGATTTTAGTATATTTTGAAAATAAAAACAACAAAGTAAGCAATATAAATGGCTAAAACCAGAGAGGGATACTTTAGATAATTATGATGAATTCTTGAGTCAAAATCATTTGAAAAAAAAAGACTGACAGAAATTAGATTTTTTTTATCCTGAAGCAGATAAGCAGAGACAAGAATGACTGAAACAAATACTCACCATTTTACGTGAAGAAGAAATTACAGATGGTTCAGAAGAGGATCCCATAATAAAAAAACAAAAACAAATCACAAACCAAAAATCCCCTCAGGAAAAAACTTATGAAGGATCATATTTTTCTGACAGTATTCATCTTCCACCAAACTAGACAGCTATTTACCAAGTGGACATCAATATGCGTCGCTCTTTTATCTCAAACTTGTAATGCTTTAAAACTTACACTTATAACTAAAACTACATCACCCAGCAAACCTCTGGCATTGTTACTGTCATCCAATGGCTTGATTTAGGTAGGGCAATATTCTAAATTTTAATTAAACAAAATAACGTGAAACACAAGCTTCTGTCTATTTTGTAGTCTTTCGTGGTTGCTTACCACCAAAAACTGTAAATATAGGCTCTAAAAGTAGAGTTAACCCAAAACATTGCTTAAATAGAAGCAAAAGGTACTTATCAATAAGGACAAAAAATATGAAGGAGAAAGATCTAATGAGCGACAATTTGAATGTTTCTAGGTTAGTCAAAGACTCATTCACTTCCGTTTATCTGTAAATCTATTATTAAACTCTGAAAATATAACTTCAGATGTTGCACTGTTTTGGTTGGGAAAGGTAAAATGTATTTATTTAGAGAAAAACAAAGGTTTGTGTGGTCATTCTGGTATTATTGAATGTCAAAATGAATAAATAAAAAAAAAGAACATTCCATTGTTTGCAGCCAACGCCTGATAATTTTATAAATGTTTAACAGAAAAAAATACAGCTATACTGTGCATTTTTGTAAGGGTTAATTAAGGAATAAATTTGTGCTAGAAGATAACAGCAAGAGTCTGTGAAAGGAAGATATTTTTCACATCAGGAAATAAATCACATTTAAGATCAGGGCACGTTTTGTATCAATCTAGAACCTCTTTAACGGTTTTCTCCAGTATTTTTAATCATTCAAAACCTCCCCTTTTCTGACCATTCGTTGTTTTTGACCGGTTTAGGTAAATGACGCATTAACAATTTCCTTTGCTTCATAGCGTAATGGCGTATGCGTTTTCTTCGCGCAGACACCGCCCTCTTCAAGATCCCAAGTTTCCCACAATGCTTTTCGCGAGTGATACTAACCTGTAGCTACACAGCATCGAGCTAACATGACAGACAAGAAGCAGACCGTCGACCTGGGGTTGCTGGAGGAGGATGACGAATTTGAAGAATTTCCAGCCGAAGGTAAATTATGTACATTTATAGAAACAAATTCTGATGTTTTCTCCCAGTTTTCCTCATTATTGCTGGCGGAAAACACTGTTTATCGAGCCGTGCTACAATGACTCAGCTAGCTTAGCCAGGTTAGCTTTAGCTAAATTTGCTACTGGGGAGTTCTCACATCTGTGTTGATAACTTTTTTATTTGCTACTTTGAATAAGACTGCTATCGTCTTAAAGTTGCTAAGATGTAAAGCTAAACATATGACGTGGTGGTGCTTTGTTTGGCAGACTGGACGGGTCTGGATGAAGATGAGGATGCGCATGTGTGGGAAGACAACTGGGACGATGATAACGTTGAGGACGATTTCTCAAATCAGTTAAGGTGAGCCTGACCGTACTGTAAAACTACTTTTACACCAGAATTTCTGTTAAAGTCGTAGAAAAAAACCGTTGTAAATTATTATTATTATTAATAATAATACTTCTGATCAGTCCAACTCGCTGTTCTTTAATTTGTATTATTTCAAATGTTTTTTTTTCTAAAGGAAAATGTAAAAACAAAATTGAATACACCTTTAAATTATTTTGCATTTAAAAACCTTGATTTATGCATGGAAGGTTTGAGTTGTCAAGTGACTGGGATATAAATGCCAGTTTTGAGACTGGTTTAAATGATAGGAAACGCATAATTTGATAAAAAACTAAATGCAAAATAAAAGACTTGTATAGAACACACTACATTTTAAGCATTAAAATGTTAAAACATTAATTATTAAATTCAATGTATTTTGTACGTAGTGTAATAAACTAATGAAAATTGGGTAAATGCACTGGAGTTAATTTATTACATGTTTTTGGTCTAAAATTATTGTTTAATGTTGTAAGCTAGAAAATGGGATCATATTTGATTGACTCTTATTTTAAAAAATGCTGACTGTGTATTATTTTCAATGGTTTTAATTAATGACACAACAGCGAAATGACAGAGGGCCTTTTAAATAAAAAAAATATAGATTGATGCTAGTTTATTAAAAAAAAGAAAGAAACATTATTAAATTAAATTGGAATAAAAACTTTTGGAAGCTTAAAACTCAAACTCATTAAATTACGTTCTTTATTTTTACAAAACTCATTAAGGGAGAACATCGACAAAGTTTTCCAAATTTTTTCTTTGCAACTGTTGTTTATAGCTGTTGATGTTTTTTTAGTATTCATAACTATTATTAATAAGAAATGTCCACAAGAAGCTACATTTATTTATTTAACAAGGTCCGATGAAGTAATGCATTTTACAAAGTCATTAACTGTTTAAGGCTTTCAAGATTTCCACTGACACACTTCATCTCTGGAGAAGTGGAAACTGGTTTCAATTGAGAACACTTTCAACAGTAATATGCTGTTATTTTATTTAGAACAATTCCAGCAGCCATGCTATTAAGTTCTTTCTTAAAAGATATCATTATTGTGCAAGGGCACAGCTGCCACATACATGTATAATCATCTAATCTATAGCTGCATTTGTTATGTAATATTTATATATTTTCCCACTCCCATCTCTTAATGCTTCTCTCAATCAATAGCAGAGGGTACTTATGCCTCTGCTGCCCACCTGTAATCATCTCTGCTGACTTGATCTCTCATTTTTCTTTTTTTTTCTCCTCACTGAAGAGCGGAACTGGAAAAACATGGTTACAAGATGGAGACTTCCTAGTGGTTTTTGACATCTTGCAACACCCGTTGGCATGGACATTCAAATTCATTATTGGTTTATGACTCTTCCCAAGCAGACATTTGAGTTTACCGATTCCTGTTTAATTGTAAGTAATGTTGATTAAAGAATTGAGCTAAAACACATTTCGAGTGCTGTTTATTTAACTCTCCAGGTCTGGATGGTAGCGTTCAGTATGCATTGTCCTGCTTAAAAACTCCAATCATGTTTTCATCTATTGTAAAAGTCTTTCCAGTAGTCTTTTTATTATGATTATGCAAGTCTTTGTCAAAATAAAGAAAAAAGTCATTTTCTAGGATATACTGTTGTTTCTACTGAGCGGGAGGAGTTCATTAGAAATGTTCTTCCGAGTTGTGGACGGAACTGTTGCCCCGTCCCATCATCCCTCTGTTTACACTTTCTCCCAGTAGCTTACAGCCTCTCACAACCCCAAGCTGGCATTACTGGTGCAACAAAAATGGCAAGCAATATAGGAGTTATCCAAAAATGCAGTTTAGATCCAGATACCAGTTCAGACGAGGAAAACAAAGACGTACAGACGTACCGTTTGCAGGTGGATGCATCACCCCATCGTACTGCTCCTGATTCACACTTTGAATAAAAAAATGCTCAGAAACACAGTTTAAATCTTAATTTTCTTTATATATGCCTTCCATCATCAGAAAAATGCTACAAGAGCACGTTAAAAACACAATTTCATCAGAGTGGGTCTTTTCTATTTTGGTTAGCAGGACTGTAGTCCAAATGTCCATTCGAGATAATTCCGATTCATTCAAAATATTTCAAATTGTCATGGGAGTTTAACAGCTGCGTGACGGTTTTATGACTAAAACACTATTTGTAAATATCTTGATCTGCTTAAAGTCTACAATTCAATCGTAAGAGCTTTTGGTGTCCTTGAAACTAGGACTCTGAACCTGGGAAAATTGACTAATTAGAGCTTTTATTTTTAATATCTTTTTCTTTTTAAAATTCTACTTTGGCATGAGCATTTATCTAATAAAAAACTCAAAATCAGTATTTTTGAAGCTGTCAATGTGATCTGTCTCTCTGATAGTAGAGCAAACAACAGTGGAGGTGAGAGAAAATGGAGCTGTGCACAGCAACACAGTGTGTCAAGGTGTGCCTGCAGTACACGCCACACATAAGCCAGTTCTTCTCTACTAGGCTGCATAACAGCCCCCCTTCCTTCTGACCCCACAGCGCCGGGCCGAGTCCCTGAAGGAGAGATTATCCACTGCCGTGTTTGTCAGAGGCAGGGAGGGGGTCTCAGCATGGGGCCTGCCATGCCTGGGCCTGCCCCTACTGCCAGCCAGGCCCTTCTCTTCCGCTCTGCACAGCAGGAACTCTTGTACTGAACCAGAGGCCAATTTATCCCTGCCATACTCCTCCAGCAAAATGATTTCTTTCAGTGTTTTGTCGACTTTTGGTCCCAGGGTCCTAATGAGGTGAAATGGATGCCAGTAAGACCAGCGTGTCGAGAGCCAGCTCCATCCGGAAAGCGTATCTGTTCACACGCAGAGGTGGAAAAACAACCTAAAAATAGGTATTTTTATCTTTTAAAAACCGTTTTTCTGGTTTTGTGCAAGATATTAATGTGATATTGAGTTAATTATTATTTGTGAAAAATTAAAAAACTGCATTTGATGTCAGCATAAATGTTTTCACCTGCTTCATGAGAAGAATATGTAAAATAACTCACAAATGTTGAGACATAAACTCCCTCTTAAATGAGATAAATATATCTAGCAAGAAAACATAAAAATCTGTGCAGCACATAAAATGTCAATCAAGCCTTTGACATCAATAGTTATTCTAGATTTAAAACTTACATTTAGGATCCTTTAGGATATTGTATGTTTGATCAGATAATTAAGACTTTTTCTAAAATTGACCCATTTTGTAAAAATAACTACTAATTCTGAGTTTTCTACAAAAAAATAGTGACATGCTGATTTTAAGCCTGTCTTTTATCACATTTTTAAAACTTTTTAAAAACTAGAAAATGAAACCATATAAATTAACATTTGCATGACAGATCCAAAAAAGCTCAATATTACCCCACGTTTTGTATGTTCAGTACAGATTGACCAATTGTAAAGCACGGAGGTGGATGTATCATTTCCAGGGGTACAAAGTGCTTACCAAGCTAGTTCAGTGTTGCACTATTACCGCTTTATAGTAGTAAATATATATTGAAGTACTTTAAGACATAAAATGTAAAAGCAGTCAGACAGTTTTCACAAATTTCAGCCTTTGTGTGGCTTTGGCTTTAAGTGTTATTTGAGGTTGGCTCAGATTTGGCATTTTAAACCTTGAAAACTGAGCTTTCTTTTCAACCAGTGGGAACTATCGCTATCATCTGCATTTCTCAGCCCAACAACTCCATTGAATAAACGACTCATGTTGTCCATTGTCCAAACATATCAATACAAAAAAAATCTCGCCTGCGCGAGCTGCAGGAGATAAAGGAAGGTCTCATTTTTGAGTGCTTGGATTCAGTCAAACCAGATCCGCAGAGCTGTTTATGTTCATGAAACTAAGGGCCCTGAGCCAGATAATTATTCCAAAGGCTGAGAAGTCAGTGGAGTGGAAGAATCGGTAAGTGAGAGAAACAGAGGAGGACCTGTGACCATTTTGTTTGTGCTGAGAGCGTAAGATTGCTCCCTTGTGTTTGGCGCTGTGAGGGCCTCGACGGGCCCTCAATAGTCTCTGTTCCAGTCCTACCTTCAATCCCATCTGATGGTGACTTTATTTGTGCATTCATTTTGTTGTTCTCTCTCTTTGACCCACATGATTAACCTTGTCAGTGATGGCTCATTTTGCGTGTTTTATTGACACATAGGGAATCAATGATGAAATGCTGAAAGGTGACATTTGGAAAAGTTGTTTTTTTTCCAGCAAACCAGAGTGACAAACTGCAGCAAATGCTGCATTCATGCTCTTCTTTCTGATTCTTCAAAACATACTCTTGTATTTGCAAATCGTTTTACCCACGCAGTCCTGACACTGCGTGCAAGAGAGCAGCCAATGGAGCCGTGGCGAGGACTTTTTCATAACGCTTCACGTTGGGAGATGGCAGATCCATTGTTCTCAAGGCCCACCAGCCTGTGGGCGAGAGTCCCCGCTGCGTCTCCGCTGCAGAAACGCACACCAGCCTCCCAGGCTATATTTTCCTCTCTTCTCTGTGACCATTTCAGTTCCCTCTCTCTCCCGCTGCTCCGGGCCCCGCTCCCTCCACGTTCCCCCCTCGCCGGTGAGCCGGGCTGAGGGCGAAGCTGTCGCCACACAGCCAGGAAGCATGCAGCTGCTACCATAATAGCCCTAATTGCACATTTCTTTTGTTGGGCTGAAATCAACTGTTGTGCTACAACACTATCGAAACCCCAAAACCTCCAAGTAAAGATGGCGGGGGGAAAGTTAAAAAAAAAAAAAAAGACGCACTCTGGGGTGTATTTACTAGAGAGACTACTAACCTACTCCCAAATAGCCCACACCTGCGTGCTCACACCCCCGCTAAAGTAAACACAGATAATAAGGCATAATTACTTTAGAAAATAATAACGAGAGAGAACCCTCCAGACCCCCTCCTTCTTGCATTGACAAAGGGCTCCCTGTTTATTGTGGTGGTGGTGGGGGGGTCTCCCCAAAGGATGCAAGCGAGTGCCCTATCTAAAGACCCGAGGGTCCTACTGAGGGTCCCTCACAGGACAGCCGTCAGTGTCAAGGGAGACTCCAGCTTTCAAGAGTCTTCTCCCTTAACCGCCTCAATTAACCAATGTGGACTGACCACAAGACATGTTTCAAGCTCTATTCAATCCTATAAATGTATTCTTTGCTATTTTAAATGGTTTATTACCTTTCTATGAGATCAAAAGGGGAAAAAAATAGGTCTTAATTACCAGCAAAGGTTAGAAAATTCAAATAAACTAGAAATTTTATAGGATATTTGTTAGTACTGCTCTACCTGCTGAGCCGTTAAAAAAAGCTGCCATGTCAGACTGCTTAGAAAAGAATATCTGTTGGTAAAACTCAACAGTTTGAGGTTAAAAAGTTCCCGTGTCATTTATCAGTACCTGTTGCTATCTGTAATGTGGTTTTTCAGTGGTTGGCTCTTTGTTGTAAATACAATAACAAGGATGTTTTGTCTTTTGTTGCCATAAATATATCTATAATAAGATGTGTTTTAGGATTAATGTTAGAAATGCAAAGAATCAATTTCCCCACGCTTTGGTTCAAAGGTCCATTTTTTTCAGTTTGATACATGATTTGTCTTTTATAAAATGACCATATACTAAAAATTCTGGATCATTGAGCAAGTAACCTTAAAGAAAACCTTTCAGTTGTAATATAATAAATAGTTGAAAATAAATTGATCTCAACACGTGTTTGACGTTTTCAACGTGAACATACTGCAGTTCAGATGCAACAATTAACTTTCCCTACGATTTGGTTCAATGATATCACACACGATTCGGCTTGATTGTAGTGTCCCTAGTAAAGATTAAGGCTGTATTCAGAATGGAAAAATCCGCCGGGTCAGATATCAATTTGGTCCAATTTAAGATTTTGGTCTGTATTCAGACAGTTGTCTACTGGATTTTTCTGTCCTTCTGAGCTCATATTTAGGCTCTACCCAAAAAAACTAATTAAAAGCTAAAATGATTGAACTTTGGCCAATCAGGGATTTGGATTTGGATGATGTCCTTTTTCATTCACAATGGTACCAACCATTTGAAAAGTGACCATGGAGGAGAAATGAATCATTGCAGTTTGTGTCCAGACTAAATTCTATAACACCAAATCTTTTATATATCAGAATAGAGCTGTGAAAGAAAAGCCTGGAGTGAGATTAGCAACGCTTCAATATTTTGCACCAACCCTCTTCAAACTATGAGTGTATGTGCTAGTATTGGGTAGTGACAGTTTATTTCTAAAAGTGCATTCAAAAACATGCGTTCAGCGTGTTCTTGTACATTTCCGGCGTGTACTAGATGTACTAGATAACAGGACTGAGAAAGCACGATGCTTAACTGTATCTGCTATTGTCCAAAAATCCAGCTGTGCTGTAGCAAAATAGAAATCTTCCAGCAGAGCCTCTCATTCTGTATTTAGATCCTTTGAGTAATTTATATAAAAATCAGTTTATTTTAAAAGACATTTCCAAAAAAAGTACTGAACCCGTTGTGCTGAGATGGAAAGGCGGACGCACGTCTTCACTTCTACAGCCCAGAATAGGACAGAAGTTTATATATTTTGATGGTTTGTGTGGTATAAATGGGATTTAGCTTAGAGCTGCAGTGACTTGTCGCTGCATCTTGTGACGGAAAGAAGAGTCTGTGAGAGTCTGGGGCACATCTGTTAAAATGTGTAAAATGTGGCTTTGGTCTGATCTTTAAAAAAACTTTCCATGTGTAGCTCCTGCCGCCCAGATTCTTTAGTCTGAGTATTCAAAAGCTGATCCAAGCTGACCGTAAGAAGGACACAAGCAGATTTCCAAAACGGCTTCACTTTTGATTTACTGCTGTATTAACTGAAACTTCTAGGAAGGATGCAGGTAATGTAGCAGGTACAGCACAGATGGTGCTTTGTCACTTAGACGTTGGGTTAACCCAGACTGGAGCCACAAAGAGAAAATGACAATTTAATTCAGAAGTATTATCATAAGCTGCCAATATTCAGAGCATTTTAAGACTGAAAGGTCCATGAGTGATGAATTCTGAGAAACTCTTGGCTCTAATGGCTGTGGTTGAGGGAAACATCTGAAATGGAAATATCTGACTCCACCTAGTAACACATACAAGCAAAAGATACAATTTCTTTTTTTTTTGCTTTGCTCCAACACCCTTATGAGTTTTGATGAGCGCCATCACGTCTCCGCTGCAAACGTGGGTAAATTCATCCAAACATTCGAACATGACACTGGGCAATTCAGACAGTGTGGGATCACGCCACGGCCTCACTGCCACTTAAATCAGTTCAGATTTAAACCGGATCCGACGTGTGGGAACACAAAAAGAAACAGATGGGCATGTTTCAGTTTAATGACGTCCCCGTGAAAACACTGGACCTTTGGTTTTAAGTCAGGATGGATTATGGACGGGTTGTCTTTGCAGTGCAGTTTATGAAATGATCCGACTTGCTGAGCTTTGACAGATAAGTGCATCACTTTTACAAAGGTAAACATGGGGAAATCTGAGTCAGTCATAACATTTTTATTCTCCTTATCCTCTAAATCTAAAGCAGGCTTATGTTAAGATTTTGGAGATGAAGGAAGATTTCCTGGAGATTTAATTAGATTTTAATAGGTTGAGTAATATCAGAAATCCATCAGTGCTTCAAGCTTAATTGAGCCAACTTATAAAATATTTAATCTGAATAAGTTCACCTTTCCGCACAAGTTTATCCCATATTTTATGTTCATGATAACTTTCGTCTTAACAATAAAGAAACATAGAGCACATGTGTCAAAGTCGAGGCCCGGGGGCCGGATCCGGCCCTCCAGATCATTTTATTTTATTCATATTAATGGACCGATGTTATCTTGCGCTTATTTCTAATAATTTGGACAAAATATATTTTTATGGAGAGTAAAATATTGAAAGTTTTTTAAGGTTTAAGTTGATTTATTCTGAAATAATGTTTCTGCCTTTTTATTATTCATAATTATGTTAAAAAATACGGTTTTAAAGTTTTAAAAAATTGTCATTCTGCTAGCTTTTTGGACTATTTTGGCATTTACTGACATTTTTTTAGGCTGTTTTGGAGCTTAGCTAAAATTTTAGCCACAAGCTAGCTTTTTAGCCAATTTAGGCTTTTTAAGAAAGTTTTTTAGGCTGTTTAGCTAATATGTCAGCTATATGCTAGCTATTTTGGTTAACCTAGGTTTTTTTTATTTTTTTATTTTTTATTTTGCTAATTTGGCATTTGGCTAATATTTTAGTTGTCTTTCATCTTCAGTGTTTTTAGCAATCAGCACTATCATCTTCAGTGGCCAAATTCAGCTCACAGAATTCACAGTAGCATTATCTTAGGCAATGTTATATATCTAGTGCAAAATTATGTTAAAAAGTTACATTTTTAAAGTTTTAAATATTTCGTGTTAGAGTGTTCAATAAATGTTTATCCTGTTCAGCCTGCGACTTAAGGTGTGTTTTGGATTTTGACTCCCCGTGCGATTGAATTTGACACCCCTGATTTACAGGTTCAGTTATTGCCAGTGGGGCCATGACTCTAAAAAGCCCAGATCATTTAGGAAAGTGTAAATGAATGTTCAAAAACACTAACTATGATTTGGATTAAGTTATAAGATAACCTGAGTCTGGTGACGATAAGTGTCACGACAATCGTTAGAAAGTACGTTTTCTCCTGTTTTTTCAAGTATGTGTTACGTCCCCTTTGGGTAAACTTGGCTCAGGTCTAAGGGGACATAGCAAAAAAATTGAACACCAATGAGAATAATAGGAGCACAGTTTATTAAATAAAGGAAATCATGTGTCCTTAAAAAAAACAAGTATAAAATAAGTCAGGAGACTGCTGACTAAGCCATGTCGACCATCAGAGTCTGCAGTTCCATGCTAAAGGCTGCCTAACCTAAATCTACTTAAAGAAAACAAATAAAAAATCAAGACTACCAAGGTCTGACCCAAAACTAAAATAAAACCCAGCAGCTGAAGACAACTGAGGAAGAAAAGAACAGAATGACTTAAACCCAAATGCTGCACAGCTCTGCTCCCTGCCTGCCTTGGTGAGGCCTCCTCTGCCTTAAGTACCTGGCAGGTGCTATATAAGATCATTTGCTCCAACTGAGAGATTAGCAGAATGGCAGGGCATGTTGAATAGGTGTGGCACAGGAGCAGCAGGATGTAACATTTGTGCTAGGTAAGTGTCTAAATGAGAACCATCCAAGGTGGACCCCGCCTCCGGCTCTGGCATCCCTATGACCCCAGAAGGGATTGAGCACATAGACGGTACATAGAGAGAACTGAACTGATCATTCCTTCCCCCTGTCGTGTTCCAAATAGGAAGTTCCTTTTGGTCCCAGAAAGCCAAAATCCCATAGGCTCCCATCGAAAAATAAACGGCTATCATTCAGTCATTCTGTTTGTCAGAATAACCAGTCTTACTCTGGTGTCTCTTTTTACATGTTCTTGCTAAACCTATTTTTTCCCTTCATGATGTATTCTCTTTATCACAAATTATCCAAGTTATAAATTGGCCAATCAGAGGCCTAAATTAGAGCATGTGGCGTTCGCTGGCCCCACCTCGTGTTTGAAGCATTTGATTGACAGATTCTCCCAGAGCCCACTTTCAGTAGTAGGGGTGTGGCTTTCCAACAAACTCACTCCGATTCCGATTTTTTTCAATTCTTTCAATCCACTCAATATAATTTTCAATTTACACATTTATACACATTTGTTTAGAAATACATTAATAATCTATTATGTGTTTTGAATATATTTATATTAATCTGATACAGTTCACATACTGTAAAACGTATTAGTGAAATAATGAGATTGTTACTATCATACAGTGTTACATGGTTTCTCAAAAAGAGAAGTTCTAACAAAAATGTTCAGATCATTAACATTGGAAACATTGTTCTGCTTCTCCTGGAGGGCGTTTCAGTTTGGCCACTAGGTGGTGATCGCGTAAATTGGTATACACCTTATTTCAGAAGAAGTATGAGCAAAAGTAACGATGGTTACTTTAAAAAAATATTTCCCTACAATTGTTTGTTAAAGAGTTTATAAAGATGTTTATTTAGTCAGCAATGTATGTTTATGTCGACCGAGCGTTAGCATTAGCAATCCATTAAACGTCAAATCGGTTTTATCAACCCAGCCCCACTTTAAAACACATACTTGAAGTATATTTATTTTTGGTAAAGAAAGGCTAGTTTTGTTTTATTACATTTTGTGTTGCTTATTTGATGAATTAAAATAAACACATCTTAATTTAATGTTTGGAAAATAGTCTATCATACCCCCCTTTTTTCTTTTTAAAAATTGCTTTTTTAAGCCTAATCTTTAGAAAAAGTTAAATGTCTCAAGTATGACTTGGGCTTAAACTCAGGCTTGACTTAAGCCTAGTGGAGTTTTTTTGAATGCAAAGGTGGATAATAGCTGCAGTAATTAAAGCTCTAATCTAAAGTGAATCAGTGTTGCATGTGAGTCATTCTCATGCCGTCATTAAACCATAATGTTCAACAGTGCTGAAAGGCCGTGGTGAAGATGGCAGCTTGTTTTTAATGGTGACCACCCTAACAACAACCCCCCTGCTGTGTTTCTTTCCCATGATACCTGGTAATTACACAGACTGTTCTCTAATTTTTTTTTTTTTTTTTTTTACTCCCAAATTTTTTGTCGGATCCCTTTCCAATATTTGGCCACACAGGTTCAGCCATCTACCTGTCCTGCTGCACTTAAAAGCAGTGGACAGTGAAGGAGGAGAAATTAACAGAGGGGCAATTTAGACACCACAGAGGCTTTTTCCACCAGAGCAGTAAAGCACACTTGATGGTATTATCATCTGCAGTGAATTATCACAGCTCCACTAATTGTAATTAATTGATCATGAGGCTCACTCATGGCTTTTCCATGGAACCCAACATCACTGTTCAACCGGAGAAGAGCTGACCTTCGAGAAATCAGTGTGCCGTCATGAATTGTAGAGCTTTTTCTGCTAGATCCTACCACAGATATTTGCAGAACAAAGCAATGACATTGTTTTGGCAAACAGGTTAAGGTGTTCATGAGAATCAATTAATTTGACTCAAATTTCTCAATTCTTTTAAAAATATTTAACACTTCAAGTCAGAACTATATGAAGGCCATATCACTGTGAGTTTTTATTTTCTGCGTTTTTACCCCCTAATCGTTTTTTTTTCTCCATGTTTAACACATGTCTGGAAATGCCTGGTGGGAGGCCTTGGCCCAGGAACAATCGACTGGTCCCAGTCCTAACAAGGAAACAATTAATCTTGTGTGAGCGCCTGTCTGAGTGTCTGCTCTCTGGACAACAACAACACTCAGCCATTAATCTCCCCTCAAGGCAAGACAGCTCGCCAGCACACCATGCAGGCATGCACTCTCCCATCCTCACACACACAGATGTGGGCGACGAACAAAGATGCACTCTTGGATCCGAAGCCTCTCGTCGTGACGCAACGCTCTCTCGCGGAATGAGAGGAAATATTACATTAATGCGAGTGCACGGACATGCTGGGTGGCAGATGGGAGCTACTTTTAGTAACACAGATGCAGCTACTCGACACATGCTTAGGTGCTTTGTTCCTTGTCATCCTAATCAGATACATGTCAGCACTTTCTAATGGCCGAGATGAAATACGCGCGGTTCACCTCAAACCCGCCCCATCAGACAGCTCAACTTTTTTCTGTCAGTTCGCCACGTTTATCTTTGAAATTTTATAATTTAGCTCATCGAATACAAAATAATTGAAAGATTGCAACTTTTGTTAAAAAGATTTAACAAAGTGAAGTCTTTTCTTTCTCTGAAAAGCTGTAAAAACATTTTAAAAAGTAAATTTGCTGTTTTTTCTTCACCCGCTCTTTAATATTTAGGCTTTTGGAAGATGATTTAGTTTGGAAAGTGAACTCATTTCAACAACGAAGGTGCGTGCGTGTCTCTGTTTGTGTACGGCCCACTTGATGATGAAGAAATTGCCGAAACTTGAGTGAAGCAAACAAAGAAGCCGGTGTGTGTTTCAGGAGGGGAGATCTGGGTGGGATCAGGAGAGCCTGCCTGATTAAGTCTGACACAGGTTACTCCTAAGGTCCCTGGTGAAATACATATTGTTGCAGTGTGCGGCGCAAAAGACGCTTTGAAGTGCTACTGCGTTAAAAACGAGAACTTCATCAGAACTTTTTCCCCTTACAATACTTATCAAATTTCTGCTTCATGGTTGCACTCTAGCAGGTAGATCCATGCAACTGGAAAAAGTTCCAAAAATGTGCGTATATAAGATACGACAAAGGAAATGATCATTTTGGCACCGTGCTTAGCCACAGTTTGGACCTGCTTGCGAAGCGGAAAACAAGGTTGCACCGGTTGATTCAGACAATCTAAATTCAATGAGTGAAAACATCCTGCAGAAGGTTTTCTGTTCAAGGGAACTTTTTGCTGAAAGAAAAAACTGACTTTGAACGCATAATTCCCTAAAGTCAAGTTTACATTTTTACTTTAAAATATTTACCTAAACCTTTTCAAGTTCATAAACTCCTGCATGTGATTTGTCATCCTACCCAAAAAGCCCATGCACTTTCCAGTTTAAACTATCTTGCCTATAATGTGATTAGTCTACAAATAAGGTAAATTACTGTATTTTTAGTAGATTCAAAGTTATACAGTATATTTTTTGGCTGGGCTCAGGAATATAAAAGTTAATAAATACCATATTTCCTGCACTATAAACTGCACCAGATTATAAGGCGCATAGACAAATGGTCTATATTTGAACTTATGGCATGTGTAAGGCGCAACACACTAAAAAATAGTCATAGATAAATGAAGTTGAAGTTATTAATTTGTTTATTTAGTTGACTAGAACTTATTTGTCACATGCTACACGTCAGAAGTGTTAAAGCTAATTTAAACGACAGCTCTTTCTGAAAAGTCTATGTACCTGAAACGTGTGTACATGTGCGTTTTGGGCTCCTGCGTTTAAAACTCTCATGTTCAAGTATGTTTTTAAGTCAGTTTTGGGCTCTACGTTCAAAACTGCATTGAAAGTTTAGCCAGTTTAACTTTGACCAATCAAAGACTTGGATTTGGTAGTGATGTGTGAGTACTGATTTTCAATTTACCAGCTGTTGCCAACCGTTTGAAAATTGATCATGATGGAGAAGTTATTCATTTTTGTGCTCGATTCAGAAATAAATTACACCAAATCTTTTCTATTTCAGAATAGAGCTGTGAAAGAAAAAACATGGACCAAAACTTGTAAGATATGCACCGCTTCTTCCAACCGTGAGTACATGTGCTAGTATTGGGTAGCGACAGTCCAGTGTGAACACAATATACTAAATGCATGTTTGTAAATATTTTTTAAAATGGAATTTATTTGGTAGGGACCATGTGAAAGAGCAACAATCAAAGAAAAGATGCTTTTTACCAGGCTATAGCTCTACAGTCCCAAAGACAGGAACGAAGCACAACTAAAAGTCCACAGAGCTAAATCAGGGTCAGACAGGCAAAGGTCAATCATGAGCATGGGATCATCCAAGAAGAGTCGAGAGTTGTCAGAGTCCAGGTGAGGGTCAAGGCAGGCGGCAGGCAATCCCAGATAAAGCGGGGTCAGAAACAGAAGATCAAGTCCAGGTAGAAACGCTCGGTAATGCAGGTAGGATGGCACAAACAATACTTCGCACTGAGTGAGGCTCAGTGTGCTGCTTAAGTAAACAGAGGGTTGATTTGCAATTGAGAGCCAGCTGAGCAGCATCCAGGAACTGTGCTGGGGTTGCTGGGAGATGCAGTGCATTTAGTTCTCTGGAAACTGCTCCCGCTGGTGACCAGAGGGGGAGACAGAGCGCTGATTCCTGACACCAGGGCGTGCAGTGAGCTTCATCTAGTGAAGGTCTACATGGGCAAAACCTTACACCCGACTGTCTACCTATGTAGCCAAAAGAGAACCTAAGTCTAGGTCTCACTGTGCCAGTTCCTAACCCGGATAAATCACAAGATTAAGTCAGGAAGGGCATCTGGTGTAAAAATCTCTGCCAAAGCTTAACATTTGTGCATTTACCGTATTCCTGGTGTGAATGTAGCATAACTGTCTGCAACTACTTACTATGTGTCTGCAACACGCAGAAAAACACAGCTAAAAAATAATTCTTGTGACTCTAATCTTCTAAGTAAAATAAAAAAATAAATAAAAACACAGTCCGACACCGCCACGCGTTAGCCGTGTGACACACAACCAAACATTTTGACAGAGCGACATGTACCTCTTAAAATCGCTTCATCATCAGTAAAAACAACCATAATTAATCCATATATAAGATCCTGTGGATTTTAATGAGCACAGTCATTTTTTGAAAAAAGGTTAAGGCAGTACTTTGCTTCACTTTCATTTATTTACTTTAACTTATTTTCTTGTAATTTAGAGTAATTTCCCCTTTGCGGGGTCAATAAAGTTTTATTCGATTCTGAATGGTTTGATAAGTTAAGCTTGTTGGCTAAGTTTGATCCCTTTCTCGGATCACATCACTGGAAGTTTGTGTTAATGACTTCTAATACACCGATAATAAATAACTCAGAAGCATTTAATGACAAAATGATATTAGATTTTAAAACTTCCTGAGTTAAATTGAACCCCCCCACAGTGCTGCAGACAAATGCGATCATCACTCTTTTGCTCCCTCCGTCTTCAGTCCAGGTGGCAGCTTGACAGGAAGAGGAAC
>NC_050522.1:8650127-8661176 GCF_002922805.2 Oryzias melastigma
CAATTCAAACAGGATCTGTGGCTAAGCTTTCATCAGAAAGAGTCAAAAATAGTGTGGCCCACCATTGCAAATAATTTTTAAGAACTAAAACAGAATTTCCATAAAATGTGAAAAAGCAAAAAATGCCATATTTATGAAAGAAACGACCAAAAATTATAGCAGAAGTCCAAAAAGGTTTCCCTGACAAAGGTCTGTGGTGGGGGATCAATACACAGTGACAGAAATACTACATAAGGACATGACAATTAGAAACTCAAAGAGGAAAAACACTATCTATCTACTCCAGGAGTCTCCAGCCCGGTTCCTCGTGAGTTACCGCCCTGCTTACCTGGATCGGACGTTCAGTCCATCAGAAACTGGGTCTGGGATTTATTCTGATCGATAAACCTAAAGGCAAAACAAGCAGCGCAGCAGCTCACGAGGTTTAGGGCTGGAGATGCCTGCTCGGTTCCATCTACCCCCACAAAAGTGTAACCGACAATGGAAGATACAACATAGCTAAACATTACGGACGTCCCGGAGAACCGAAAGCTAACGAGCTCCATGTAAAACCTGAACCGCATAATGAAACGGGAGAAAGTACGATACATTTGAAAAAACAAACAACACCCTCATCTGCTTCATTGATACGTACCTCCATTCTGCAAAAATCGATGTGGAAACTTGTAAAATGCAAAAAAGAAGACGAAAGATTGCGGTGACGAAGAAGAATCAGAAACAGTGGGCTTCCCTCAACGTGGACGTTTAACTCCGCCCATTAAACGTTTAACTCCGCCCACGTTGAGGCACGCCCCGGTCTGCAGGCTGCAGCCAGGGGTAGTTGCTCATTCTCCTTCAAAGACAAACAGCCCTTGGATAATTTCCCACAATGCTCCTTGCACAGAGGCCTCTGTGATCAGTTGTTATGAGAAAACGCAGGGATCTGACAGACAGCTGCCTCAACTATGGTAAGCAGAAAAAAGTTGTGAGTCTCTTTCTTTTTTTTTTGGTAGCACTCATTGCTCCGGCTACGGGAAGCATCTGGGTTCATTTATCTCAATCCAGGCACTCTGGAGGACCCCGCTGCCCTCTCAGGTTGCAGGGTATAAGCATGCTCCAATGTGGGTCCTTGCTGTTGTGAAAAAAGGAGCTCACCCTGCCCACTGCTCTGTCTGGACCATCTCAAAGCTCCAATCCAGCCCCTCACTTGCTTTACCCATCCAAGATGCCCTGAAGCACAGAGACTGTGGGGCTTCACGTGCACCGAGAGACAGAAAACAGACTTACTCAACAGATTGAGAAGATGCCGCTATTAAACATTGGTGTCACCCGTTTGTCAGCACAAGTGGAGAGCACATTCTTCTTAAAAAAAAAAAAAAAAAGAGCCCAGCCTGCAGGTGGAAACGACTGAAACGCAGAAAAGCTCCCAACTGCCATCCGCATTCCAGCCCATGCTCAACGTCAGAGCGGGTTATCAGGCCGTGCGGCTGAATGGAAGCAGAGCGAGTCTGGCTTCCTACTTTAAGTCACTGAGAAGTTATTCAAACACCCAGTTATTATGGTGTAAACAAAGGCCGCTTGTCACACACTATTATAGCTATGGTGTTTACAAGAGTGCCACTTTAATGTAGTGCATGTTATGGATGATGATTAAGAATAATGTTTGACAACCTGATTGAAGCAAAGTAAGTAGATTATAAAGACACTTTTTTCCGCATAAGTCAGCCATCACAGCGTATTGTCTTGTTAATACACTTGGGATTGATAAAGTACTTTTTAAAAAACCTAACACCAAAGATAAATTTAAAAAAAAAGCTCTTGAATGTCAAACATCAATCAGAGGCGGATTTTGTAGAATTGATTGCATCATTTATTTTCATTTAAGCTTATCAGAATTGTTTACTTTGCGGTTTTGGTGATGTTTAATCTAGGATTACAACTCTTTATGAGCAGCTTTTTTTCATGTTTGTCTTTGAGAAATTACTTTTAAAACGATTGGCGTGCCTGTTGCAGTATTAGTTATAAGTTTGTAGCCAACGCATCTCAACAGTCAAAATGATCAGATGTCTGAGACATGAAGCAGATTAAATCAGTGGAACAAAGCTAAGGATTTGATCCTGATCAAAGGATTAGGGGAAAGAGAAACTAAGACCTCTTAAGTATTCAAAAAATTCTAACTTTATTTTCAGAAATGTCACAACTCAAATCATAACTGCTACACAATGTGTTACTTCAAATGGAAACATTGAAAACACTGAAACATGGATTATTCTCCGTTAAAATTTGGTTAATTATTCAAAGAAAATTCAAAGAAAAGTTTTGGACTTAAAAAACTATTATGAGGAAAGTCACGCTTGGTTTCTTCAGGGTGTCAAACATACGGCCCACGGGCCGCATCCGGCCCCCCAGATGGTTTAATCCGGCCCAGTTATGAAGAGAAACAAGTATAAGGATCTTGGGGAAAAAAACACTTGAGATCAGACGGGTTGAATGTGGCCCCTGAATCATAATGACTTTGACACCCCTGATCAAACCAGTGTACCTTCATTTTCTTGAAACATCAACTCTTTGTGCCTTAGAAGAAAAACAGAGAAATTTTCACTTTTAGCTGAGAATTTGAAGTTAGCTAAAACTATAATTCCTTTGAGACTCTTTCTTTAATTGTAATGTAGAAAAATGAAGACAGGCTCTTTTCTTCTTTCAATGTATTATGTGTTTTTTGATTGCCTTTCCGAGACTGTAATCTGGTTCTTTTGAAGTGTTTTAAATGCCTTATGCATGGGGGAAACAACAGCATTTCTACATCACAAACAACCCATTGGAAATAATACAGAACAGCAACAATGCTCTCCAGCTGCTGAGATGAACCTTGTTTTGACAGATGAGCACATTCCTCAAGCTGGTCTACATTCAGACTCTTTTGTTCTGTGAGTCCATCACATACATTTCAGGAGGACTTGAAGTAAAGTGACAGCAGAAACTGTACACTTGACCTGTGGAAAACAGGACAAAGCCACTGTCACGAGTTGCCTGTTTCTTCAGGTAAAAATGTCTGACAAATTGGAATCTCATTACCATGTCATGAATACATCTTTGGGAATCCATTAGGCATTTCCTGCTTAAAAACACAATAAGAATTCACATTCAACAAGAAGAGGAGGCGAAGGAGAGTGGAAGGAGAATAAAGCCCCAGCTTGAACAGTGCTGCAGTGCTGTTTTAGCTCTTTCAGTCCACTTACAAAGAGACAAGAAAAAAAATGTGATTGACTGACAGATGATAGCAATAAAAGTAAGAACAAACTGGCCATTTCTCTGTGGTTGGGCTATTTGAGAAGGGACTATTAACTTGTCAGCATTTCAAACTGAGACAAAACTTTTTCTCCTCAACACATCCCCACGTCTCTGTTACTTTTATTAGAAAGTCTTTAAACCTTTTGACCCCTGAGGGCCCCTGTTATTGGCTGTTAGAAAGGACTCACGGGTCAATGGCAAGGCCCTAAGTGGCCTAATAATCATTTGTTTACAACTTGAACCTATTTTGGAAGCTTTGTGTTTAGTGTGGGGTTAAAAATAGGAGAGGGCGACGACCGTCCGTCCGACTCTCATCGCTCAAGCTGTCAAGACGTGTGGGCCCTTGGGGACCTGGGCAGGAGACCCCTCAAGCCATGGAAGTTCAAAGGTTGCAAGGCTTTTAAGCACCGACTTGTTTTTTTTTTTTTTTTTTCTGAGGGAGGTTGACTGCCTTTGTTGGTGTCCTAAAATAGTAGCTTCTTCTAGGTCCTGTTGTTTGTACGCCTCAAGTAAACTTTCTAATTCAAAAATAAAAAGAAGTGTCCTCTGCTGCATGCTTTCTACACTAAATGCCACAAGCAAGACAGTTGTTTGCCGTCAGATTGACAGTAATGGGAAATAAATGCCACCGGATCAAATCATTAATCTTGTCAAATATTGTCATATGACAGGAGTAAATACAGGTGTGGAGACTGCATCGGCTGATAAAACATTACTTACAGCCATTTTTCCAATAAGCGATGGACCTGGTGCTGTCAATATTTGGAGGGGATGCAAGGTATGCCCTGGTGAAGGCCATTTTGCGAGGAGCAGAGAGCCTGCTGGGAAAAATACAGTGGTTCATGCTGGGTCTCCGGGAAGCTGAAAAGCCACCGGCAAAAAGCTATGAATTATTTTGAGCGCAAAATACATTTTCTTTGAAGACTGTCGGGCCATTAGAGCCCTTTTGCTCCCTTTTAAATTGTTTTTATGCTGTGAGTAATGTTAACCTTTGCTTTTGTAGTCATGAAATTCTTTCTGTGCCTTTTTTTCCCTTTGTGCACAAAGCAGAGATAGCCTGCAGAAGGTGGAAAAAAAAGTACAGGAACCATTTACTGTGTAGAAAAAAAGGAGACTAGAGGGAAGGCAGAGACATTTGTACAGACCTCTTTTTCTTTGCACAGAAACATAAATTAAATGCATGGAGGAAAAAGGCCAGAAAATTCACTATTTTTGTTCTAAAGTTCTTAGTATGCTTTTTAACAAAATATAATGCTATCTAATGAAAGTAAAATAAACAATATTCCTTCTTTTTTGCAGTGCAGTTACCATGAATTTAAGGACATTCTAATTTTATCGGCATACATTACAGAATTAGTAAAGAGAAGTCAAGTGTCAGACTATATACAGCCATCTATGGCAATGGATCAATGCATATTTGCATATTTTTCTCAATTCAGAAGCTAATTTTCTGTTGACTTATCACCTGGTTTTGGGTTGCTCATATGTTATTCTTTTAAATAAAATTATTAGTTTCAAATGAATTAAGATGTTTTTTTTCTGGAAAATGCTCATTAGTATTAAATCCACAGGAAATACAATATATTTTTGATTTAAATGTGCAAAAAAAAAAAAAAATCTTTTGTTGGATAAGAAGTAGGGAAAGGCGCCAGTATCAATATCAGATGATATCAGTATTAATCGAGTTTATCAGTGTTCAATATGAAAAAATCCACCTATAGTACATTGTTTGGACTGTTTTCAGATGCACTTTTAAAAAAATGTATTCTTGCTCTTTTTAGATCTCTGGCACTGACCATAATAATTGTTTTATCTGAGAGGGATTCATGTTGTTCCTAATAGATCCCTGATGGTTTACAGCTGTGTCTAACAGTCAATAAATGGTCTGAATATTTTCAGAAATATTTTCAAAGGTTTAAAGTGATACTTGTTCACATTAGATCCCTTGTTGTATGTTTAAAAAGGTCAAGTACAATGTGATTGTATAGTAAAATGTAAACTTTGTGTTATTCTAGAGCACATGTGTCAAAGTCAAGGCCCGAGGGCCGGATATATACGGCCCCCCAGATCATTTTATTTTATTGTTATTAATAACCCAATGTTATCTTACGCTTATTTCTAACTTGTATAATTTTGACAAAATATATTTTTATGTAGAGTAAAATATTGAAAGTAATTTAAGGTTTAAGTTGATTTATTCTGTAATAACATTCCTGTCTTTTTATCATTCATAATCATGTTAAAAAGTTACGTTTTGAAAGTTTTAAAAATTGGCATTCTGCTAGTTTTTTTGACTATTTTGCCATTAACTAAGATTTGATCAGGCTAATTTGGCATTTAGCTAATATTTTAGCTGGCTATCAACTCCAGCGTTTTCAGCTATCAGCTTCAGTGTTTTTAGCTATCAATTTCAGCATCTTCAGCCATTAGCACTAGCATCTTCAGTGGCCAAATTCAGCTTACAACATTCACATTAGTATTATCACAGGTAAGGCTATATATCTAGTTCATCATTATGATAAAAAGTTATAGTTTTAAAAATTGAATTTTAGAGTTTTTAATAAATGTTTATCTTGTTCGGCCTGCAACCTAAGGTGTGTTTTGGATTTTGCCCCCTTGTGCGATTGAGTTGACACCCCTGGTCTAGATACTTATTTTGGCAAATATCGGTAATCGGCCACTGGGAAATATCAGTTATCGCATTGGCTGAAAAAATTATATCGACCCACCGTTAATAAGAAACAGAGTATGAGAGGCCGTACGGGACATATTTCATACTTTGTTGTAAAAAGTCTACTATACTCATACGGTCTCTCATAGACCGTATGAGTCTCTGTCCTACACCAAACACCTCAACAACTTTTATATTAACCAGCTTGTGTTCAGCAGTTTGTTGATAAAAAAAGTGTCATATAAACAGTGATTGATTGATACACAACTGGTTCAGTGCACCCGTAGGTTTAGGGTCTTTGTATCAAGCTTATCCTCTGACTAAACTTTTAAATTGCAATCCTACATTTGTTCATTAATTATTCAGTTTCACATTCCTTGACTGTTTTCGATGTCTAATAAAGATGCTTCACCTAACAAATGTAATGAAGGATTAAAATGACAGCACTAAATGCAGGAAGCTTTATCTTAAAGACCCACTCTAATGAAAATGGTGTTTTTGGTGATTTCGAAATGTTCTTGCTTAAACTTGCATTTCACTGCATTTCTTTTAACAAATTGTTGTGAATCAAGAACAGACAAAAACGTTTCAAAAAGAGCTTATTTCTTGCAGGTTGAAATGTAAAGGACTGTAAGCTATGGCTGGGTATCGCCAACAATTTCCAGAATCGATTTGATTGTGATTTTTGTGATTTTGTCATTTTTTTCAATTCAATTTGATTGGATTCAATTTTGAGTTTACATGTTTTACACATTTAGACACATTTGTTTAGAAACAAATTAATAATCTATATATGCATTGAAGATTTTCATATTAATCTGATACAATTCATATTCTGTAAAATGTATTATTTAAATTATACTAAAATTGTTAATACCATACAGTGTTACATGGTGTCTCAGGAGAAGCTCCAAAAATTGTTCTGCCTCTCCTGGAGGGCGTTTTAGTTTGGTCTCTAGGTGGTGATCGCGCTGTAGCACCTTATTCCATTAGAAGAAGAAAGCATGAGCAAAAAACTTTGTTTTAGATGACAAATGGTTACTTTAAAATATTTCTTAAAAGAGTTTGGAAATTCGTGGCCGTGAGTTTATAAAGATTTTAATTTAGTCAGCAATATCTGTTTAGCATTAGCCGTCCTATGGAAAATCCTATTATACATTAGCATCAAGCTAGCGGACCTTAGCATCATCTGTTAGATCGATGAATACTTCTATTGATTGATTATTGGTCTATTAAGCTTAGATGGATTCAGATTGATAAACCAATTTTACCAACCCAGCCCTAGTGTAAGCTAGTGGGAGAGTGTAAACATATTGATGATGGGAAGTGGGGGTGGGGTCGCTCCAAAGTGTAGCACTTCTAGTGAATTTCTTAAGATCTCCTGCTGCTCTGCAGAAATTTTGTCCTAGAAAATGACACGTACTTTAATTTTGGCTAAAAACAGTGCAATCATAACTAAAAGATCACAGGGAACACTTTTACAATACATCAAGAGATGATTGGAGTCAGACTATAAAGGGCTCACTATGTTTGAGGCCTCTTGTCAGTCAACATATTTATTCAGCTCAAAATTCTCTCTTTTTAACCATTTATCTGACCCAAATCAAAGTTAACTTCTTGTTCAGACCTTTCCTTCTCACTGGTCCAAACTTTTTTGTGTCAGATGAAGGCTGACCATTGCTGGATAGAGTGATGGACCAGGATAGGTTTGTAGAATACTTTTTGACAATGCCACAGGGGAAAAAAACAAGGTGTTATTAATTTATTATCCTGAAATTGTAAGTCTATCAACACACTACCTCATTGGAAACATCATCAAAGAGTATCCTTTCTAGGTGTTTTTTTTTCACGAAGCTATTAAACCTGTGGTTGTCCATACTAATATAAAGCTATCTTCAAAGTAATAAGCCTGTGGAAGTCTCTAATTAAAGCTATCAGTGCATTGATTATGTATCCTTTTGATCTTGCGTCTCCGCTCTTTCAGTGTAATTTTGCATTTTATAAGCAAACCATGACTTAATGCTTCAGTATAAAAATGCACGGAGGGATAGTCATGCATGCAAAGAGACATCAAACCACCGAAACCCCTTTTCAGTTGTCTCTGTCTATGTAGATGCACCCCCGTTTTCACTTTTTACTCCGCCTCCCTCATCCCCACACCCATTTTTTTTGCATTAATATGTATGTATTTAATGATACATAATGATAGGTAATAATATGTGAGGGTAAGTTGAAAAAAAAACACGTTGCCACGGTAACCACCTAGGCTTCTACAAAGAGCAAAGTGCACATGGCTGCGCAGTTTTGTGTTATTACATCTGCTTTAAGGTGTGTGTGCGCGCGGGGTGTGTTCGCCTGCATGCGCAATGGATGCTGAGATTGGGTAGTGGGGGTTTGAAAGTGGGAAAGGAAAGTGCTCACACACACACACACAAACACGCACGTGCACGCACTGTAATTGCCCATGTTATTCAGGAGCACTCCATTGCATTGTGTGGCTTTGGAGCAGGATAAATGGCTGCTGTGGCATCGGGGTAAATCTATTAGGAACCCATGGCCCTGGCTTTGTATCTAAACCTCATTTTGGTTTTGTGGAGAGGAATGGAAATGATGTGAGGGCAAAAAAGGAAAAGAAGTCATTTTACTTCCCTTCCCCTAAATAATGTTTGGACAACGTCTTTATTTTTGATCACTCTTCGTCTTGTTATTTTAATTCACTTTATTTATGATTGTTGCAGAACAGAAGTGAAATGAAGATGCTTCTGCATCAGTTTAGGCTGAAGACAATGGCCTTTTTCTGTTGCTCCCTTCGTGACGACAGCGAGGATTAAGACAAAAACACTTGCCGTTGTATTTTCATCCAGCCTCGCCGCATGCAAATTCATTTGCGTACAATGCATTTTGGTTGAGTGCAGTGTGTTTGGAGACAGCGTCTGCTGCTGTTTTTGCCAGGCGGGACTCCATTTCAGCAAGATGAGTCTGGGGTAATAGATTTAGCGGGGGGTCGGATGGCAGGCAGCCCGCTTGCTTACCTTTGTGTTGGAGTCTATCAGTGTGGAGGAAATTTTGCTTGTATACCAGTGTGTTTCAGTGTACACGTGTGCGTTTGTGTGTATGTGGGGCGATGTAAAAAGTGAAGAATGCATCTGTCGGCGTCTCCCCTTTGCGACTGTGTAAATCAGGAGATATAGTGACAGTCCTAACAATCTGTTATGTTGAAATCACTTTTCTTCCACTTATTGTCAGTGAGACACAGAAAGATGGATCGAGAGAGTGAAAGTGAGGCAGGTTTTAGGAGGGAGAATCAAAAAAAGAAGAGAAGCAAGCAGCCGATTCTTCTTTTTCACTTATTAAAAACTCATGATTATCATGTTTTTGATGTTTTTAACCTATTAAATTAAGTCTCAAAGTGCTTTTTTGACCTTTTGTGTATTCAAAACGTGAATCAGAAGGTGACACAAAAATGCTATTGGAAAAAGCTTGATATAGAAGCTACAACTACTCCATTCCATTTTGATTAATCCACTTGCAGACAAATAGTTCTAGGTAGGTCTTTGTGTTCTTCGTCTGAGCTGGAATCTGGCTCAAACTTCACCATTTTTGCTGCAACACTAAAGTTCAATCGGGGATGTGAGGGGCTATAAGCTAGCAGGAGTAAACAGATGGATGTTGGGAAGGGGGTGAACTTATTTCGCATTAACAGACAACTCAGAGGCAAATTTCTATTGAACTAGAAACTATGTCCAAGAAAACAACACATTAATTTTGGCTAAAAATGGCATAAACAGGTAGCATTTTTAGAATTGATCAAAAGATGATCAGAGTAGGTCTTTAATACGTCTCCTTTTTTTTGCTCATAACTTTCTATTCCTTGAGCTACTATAACACCCATCCATTTGCGCTTTCATATTTCTAGGAACTGTTCAAATGTGAGGAAAACTCACTTTCCCCTCAAACATTGGAGGTTTAAAAAGAGAGCATGCTGGGAAAATAGCAGTCTGCCAGATGCAATGGGCATTCTGTATCTGGACCAGCACATGCGAGAAAAAAGAGATACTGACAGCCAGAGCTCACCTGGGTGTGTTTTCGTGTGTGTGTGAGTACACTGCTGGTGGGTGGAAGGCTGTCAGAGACTGCGCTTAGATGCCAGGGACAGGGGATTATTGAAGCCCCTCTAGACCCCTCTCTTCCACTACCATCAGGGCAGGAGAGCTGTCTTTCTATCAGGCGTACCAAACCAACACCATGCATTTATGTTACTTGTAAATAGTGCTTCAAAGGCTGGTTTGGGCTCAGAGAAATATACTTGGAAACATCCTGACTGAAAGAAGAAGGTGAGACCAAACAATTTTGTGGAATCTTTCTGTCAGGCAGCGAAACCTGAGGTTATTTGCATCACAATTTATCTCCGTCAGGAGAAAACTGTCCATACTGTTGTAGTTAAAACGAACCAGCACTTTTGGTTATTTGTGTTCCCTGAGGTCCCTAGCTCTCTGAACAAAACCATGGTCACAAATGTCTCAAACGTCTGTGGTGTAATGCAGGGAAAAACAAAGAGAACACAAAAACATCATCTTCAAAGAGCATACGTGGACAAGAGGGGAGATGCACCGTACCAAATGATGTCTGGAGGAGGCTGTGGGGCTGATATCTTACATTAGCCATACTTGTACAGCTACTTTGCGATCATTTTGTTTCAAATCCAGTTTCACCCTCATACTGAGGGAACGTTCTTGTCATGAAGCAGTCCAAACTTTTTCAGAAAATGACCAGCATGCAACAAAGCTAAAACATACTTAAAACGAAAACTAACACTCGTGTTTCTTGAAGCACCACATGAAGGTGAATTTCAGAGCTAACTTCATGAAGAATTGATTGTTTGTTGTAGAGTTTGTGCTTTGCAGGAAAAAGCTCAGTTTTGAACTGGGGATCAATGGTCGCAGCGCTGTGCTTTTGTGCATTCTTCCCCCTACCCATCATCAACGGGGACCAGCTCATAAGAAGTACCTGTTTAGTTAATAAAACAATTGGTGTCGCATTTAAAATAATGATAGCCAATTTCATTCTCTGCTGAGCCGTGAGCTCATGGTTTACACAACATTTTTTTT
>NC_050522.1:8661206-8678115 GCF_002922805.2 Oryzias melastigma
TTTGCCGGGAGAGTCTTGACAATTTGATTTTATTAGGAGCAGGACCCATCTCATGACAGTATTTTCTACATCATAGGGCACCCTGGATTATAAAGTGCACTATCAATGAATGGTGTATTTTCAAACTTAATGGTATGTAATCAAAAAATAAGAAAAATGCAGCAAACTATAAGGCGCATTAAGTCAAACAAAGGCGCAGAGATGAATCCGTAAGTCAGTTTTGCGTGTTCAGAGTAACTCATTACAAGTTATCTGGTCTAGAATCTTTGACCATGTTAGCTCTGTTAGCCACATTAGCATATTCGCAATACCTGCAACTCCCAATCTTGTTACATATAAAAAACAGACTGATAGAGCTAGCAAACAAAAGCATTACTGTCAATGTGCAAATTCCCAACGTTGCTAGTAACACATAAAAAACTATCTGACACCACTACAGGTTAGCTGCATTAAACATACTCATGATAACACCCAACCTTGTTTGCAACATGCAAAAAACAGATGGATAACAATAAAACAAACACTGCTGTGACTATGCTAACTCCCACTGTTTTTAGTAACGTGTAAAAAGAAAAACACTCCGACACCGCTATACGTTAGCCATGTTAGCATATTCACATCAACACTCAACCTTGTTTGCAACAAGCAAAAAACAAACTGCTACCACTGGAACAAACGTTGGTGTGAGTATGCTAACTTCCACCACTTTTAGCAAAAAAAAAAAAAACAAAAAAAAACAGCGTGACACAGCTACACATGTTAGCCACGTTAGCATATGCACAAGAACCCCCGACCTTGTTTGGAACTATAGTAAAAAAAAAACTGACTGATACCGCACATGCTACTTTAACTATATTAACTCCCAACGTTGCAACATGTTGAAAAAAAACCAACTACATTCTGATACTGCTACATGTTAGCCACATTAACATATTGACAATAAAACACAACAAAACATTTTGACTGTGTACCTCTCAAAATAGGATTGGCATCAGCAAACACAACCTGAATTAATCCATAAATAAGTCAATCCAGATTACAAGGCACACCGTCTTTTTTCTAAATATGCCTTTTGGTGCGTAAAAGAGGTTAACTCAATATTTTTTCCTTTTGGTCTTTGTTATGTACTGGATGAGGAAACAATATATAAACAAATGGTGTTACACACTGAAGAATGTGAGTTTTTTTTATGGGTATACTCACCTTAAGGCTACCTTTCCTGCAAGGTACCTTTGAAAATAACTACAGTGAATACATGTGAGGAGTAAAGATTAGCACTCCCATGCAAACGCTGAAACAAATGCCTCTAAATTTCATCAGCAGCCTAACTAATTACAACCAGGAAAATGTAATCATAGCGCGCACACACATACACCCCCCTCGCTCCAACATCCAGTCTCCCTCCATGAAATTGAAATAGGTTTAATAGTTGGATGCTTGGGGACCATTCATTAACTCTGACCCTTCCTATAATTATCAGATCCATTAGTGAAATTCATAATGGACTTATGAGAACTGTGAACCGGGGCCTTAATAAAGGTCCGATTGCGTGGTCCAGTTCCCTGCAGTGGGACTCTCCCAAACAGCTTCTGTGATTTTCTCATGGCTCAATATTTATATTAATTTTCAAACGTAGATAATGTATGCTGACATTTGTATTACTAAGAAGCAGTTGTATTGGAACAGAGATTAAAGGTGGAATCATTACAGCATTCTGGCATGAACCAGGTTTTCTTTAATTCCATTGTGTTTCCTTAACAGGCTCTGGGCTCCCTTCAGCTCTGTCTGCTTGTTTAAAGGGGAGCAGTAAAATGTGAAACTTCACACTTTTTTTGAGTGTGCGGCGTCGAGCTGGCCCTCGCTGTACTTGCTGCCAGCTCAGATCCAGAACACACACAGAGCTTTTTATAAAATTTTATTTTCTGCCTGTCACACTCAGCAAGTTTATGGCATTACATATGGAATAACAGACTTCTGAATAAAAGGCAGCATGAATTACGTGTAGCGCGGATTAATTGGTTGTCTTAAGGTGCTGGTTTTCCACTGTGTGGCAACAATTAAAACTCTGTAGTGCAGCACAATGTTAAAACTCATTATTTTAACTTCATATTTAATTGCATTACAACAATTTAAGTTTCACTCTGTCTTAGACCATCGAGTTTTGAATTTGTGTTCAAATATAAACTGGTAGAGAATTAAAACTATTTCAGAATAACCAATTTTACATTTAGTTTGAAGCATTTGAACGATCTTTTAAAGACTGTCTCTTTATTTATACTGAAGTTAGATATTTTAGCTTTGTAGTCTGAACCAGGGGTGTCAAACTAGTTTAGGTTCAGGGTCCACATTAAACACGTCTTATCTCCAGCGGGCCGGACCAAAACCATGATAGCAAGACGACCTATTGTAAACTTATCTGTACCTTTGTTTTTGTGTTGTTTGAAATGCTACAAACAACCTAGTAGCCTAATCACTTAGAGCTTTTATTAGTATTATCTTTTTGACGAGAACATTTTGAAAAATGTGGTGTCACACCTGATCATTTTTATATCAGCTTAACAGCGGTGAGGCTGGCACAGAACCTTTCTTACCCAGATGTAGCATGCCCTTGTAAATGTACTTCTTGATCTCTTGTTATGCCGATGTTTCTTTTCCTTTGCTTCCCCTAGTGGTGGAATTGTGCATTGCTGTCATTGACAATTTGATATATGACAATTTTTTTAAGTTTAAAAAAATGTTCCCATTAGTGTTTTGATTATGATTATGAAGTTTTTAACCAAAATCCCACAATCTAAATGTCTTAAAAAGCAATTTTTCATGTTGATCTAAAGCCTCCATTTCTAAAATCTCGTCTGAGGGGGCGTGGTTTTAGGAGCTGAGTAGCCCCAACCCTGATCCCCCTGTCTGATTATGATAGCTCTGTGTCTCGCTAGCGTAAATCTTCACTGCTGCTACATAAAAATGTCCAGCCGTATGGTTCTGATCCAGATGTCAGCTGGACGAGGAAGTGAAGATCTTCATGGACAGAACTTCCTCCAAAATCCTGATTCTTTCTCCTTCCAGTTCACCAAAGAGTCTTTTAGCTAATTCTCCAATGTTTATTGACTGTGATCAATACATTCAATCATTGGTTTCTCAGAGTTCTTGATAAAATAATCAAAGCTAACATCAAAATGCTCTTTCATTGATTTACAATCCTTTCCAACTGCGGTCAAATGAGCCGCCGTTCACATTTCCGTGGTCACATCAAGAAGCTCCGTGGAGTCTGGTGGAGATTTTCCAGCGTTCTCAGTCCTGCTACCGTAAGTATTGGATGAAACTCACACCAAAAATCCAGTGATGCTGATTTGACCACAGAAATGTGAAGATTTTCTTCTCTTCTCCAATCACCAATTCACCTATGAGGCATGTTTTTGAACACAAATAGAACATAGAACCTCCACACAGGAAGGACCCAGCCAGGATTTGGACCAGGGTCTTGCTGTGAGGCGAGAGCACTAACCACCACCATGCAGCCCCATTTTTAGTTAGTATTTTAATGAAATTAAAATAATGGTGGTGATGAAAAAGTAAAATGACTTTCTGGCACCAAACTATTACGCTACAGAATGAATAGTTTCTTTATATCACCAAGTCAGTTTTGTTTCTGCTTCTAAAGAGCATTGTCACCACACACACAACCATTATGAGAAGGTGCATTTCTCAGGCTCACACTGAGATGTTACTTAAAAAAAGTCATTATCTCACTGGTGAGTCAGAGATTGGATTTCAGGATAAAAGCCCCGTGACTTAGTCAACCACCCCTCCTGCCTTTTTCTGCAGTCCTCGTTGGTGGTTAATGATGTTTATTGGAGACGTGTCCCACATTAGGAAATTATGAGGGCGCTAAAATATTAAAAGTCCTTTCAAATGTATCTCTCTGCAATATTTCAGCACCTGCTATAATCTGTGTAATGAATATGAAGTAGAGTAGTCACAGCATTAACAAAAGATGAAATGACAGTAAATGGTTTTTAAGGATGGAATTGACGTGCGGGGCTGTTGTGTTGCACCTGGTTTTCTTTCTGACTGAAGAGAGCAGAATCTGGAATGACAAAAGACAAAAAGGTTGGCTTTTTTCATGACAGAAAATAAAATAGGAGGGAAAAGGTCCATCTATCTTCAGAGAAGTGAGGACTTCTTCAATCATTTGCGGCAGTAATTTTAATATTTACACTGGGGAGTTAAAACCTCAGCACCTTCACCTCTGTGTTTGTGGCTGACATTTAAAAAACCCTCATTCAAAGAGAGCACCGAGAGTGTTCCTCTTAAACGTGGCCCTAAAGATGTTTTCAGAAAGTCCTCTTTTGTTTATGTGGAGGGGGGGGGTTCACCTCGACTCATCTACTCTGTTTCAGCCGCATCCATAAAACAAAGCGGCTGTAGCTGCAGAGGTTAGATTCGGAGGTGGAGGGGCGACGATGCAGATGAAGATGGAGGAGAGGGTGGGCTGACTCCTCCGAGTGTGTGTGTGTGTGTGTGCATGATTGGCACCATTACTCCAATGCCTGGAAGCAGTGAGGTGAAAAGGGAAGACATTTGTACTCGTTGCTCATTTCACATTTGCCTAATTGATTTAAACAAGCCTAATGTCAGCGTTCTGTAGGTGTGCAAAGCGTCAGAGCATTAGTCTTGATTTAAGATGCAGCGCACACATCCTGCAAGCAAACAGGGAAGAGTAAGTGAATTTCCTTTTAATTGTTGCCGTCGACAGGGGTGCAAGATCATTGCAGGGGATTATGTATGCACATATGTAGATTTTCATATTTAAAAGGATCAATTAGAGTGACGTTGTCTTGGTGGCAATTAAAAAGGTCTGCTGTTTTTTTTTTCTTTTTCTTTTTTGCATCCCTCAAAGGTTAATGAATATCCCGGAGCATGTGATGTGTTATGGGAGTGGCACACAAGTGTGAAACGGTACAAAAAACACACACATCATGTGGCGCCCAAACACTGACGGCAGTGTTGGGGTTTCACCAAATCAGTTGTGACTGAGATTATAGGTGTGTCAAAGTTACTTCATTGTGAGATTTTACAGAATTTTACTTTTTTTTTTGCTTTATTTTAATCGAACCTCACAACAAGCATGAAAAATGATTATTTTAACAACTAAATAAATTCATAAACGCACATTTTGGTATTTTTCTGGCAATAAATTACCTTTGTTTTAATCCGATAATGACCGTTTGTGTTAAGCGCGGGCGGCAGAGGGAATTTCAACCACGTAAAACCAAATATTGACTTCATAAAATATGCAATGTAACTTTTGCAGATGACATGTAATTGTAGCTCAGCCAGGAAGACAAAAAAAAGGGGAAAAAAAAAATTCTTAAGAGGGCTGAGTGTTGACAGGTCCATAAAAGTCGATAATATAAACGTCACATTTTTTAGGCAGCTTGTCTTTTAAAGAATTAAAGCTGTATATTTATTGCCTCATTAAACTGTGGGGAAAAAAAACAACAACAGGAGTGTTTTTTCCTTCAGGACTGGGCTGCAGTAAATATCACCTTTCTCTGTATCCTACAAAAAAAGCAGTTTCTTGCCCCTCTTTTTTTTCTTTTCTCCACTCCTTCAGCCTGTTTGGTAATAAGAAACAGGTCTCTCTATTGGTTTGTTTTTGTTTCTTTAGTAAGGCTGTAATTTAGGACTCATGTTCAGTGTCTGTGCGCTGCACCGGTTGCAGAGGCTTACAGGGCTCAGGCAGAGGAACATGGGGGGAGAAGGAAAAAGCTTTCCTTCTCAACGTGGAGCCTCCCCAGCTCCAGCCGGCTCTGCCATGTGTCATTCAGGTCTAATTTAGAGGAGCTGGAGTCTCAATCAGAGCAGAATTGTGCTCTGGAGATTGGCGTTGACAATTTGTCAGAAACAATCGGGGACTTTTTTTTTTTTTTTGGTTTCAAAAATGAAATAATTACTCATGTTATCGCCTTAAGACAGAAAAACGTCTTATTTGTTAAGAGTTTTTAACCTTTTAATTGGAGGAAATTACATTGAAAGAGTTAGGAGAAGTATTTGAGAATGGCTTGTTTTTAAAACATGACGGATTAGTAATTTTTTTTTTTTTAACAATATGTGCTTTAGTCACATTATTAATTTCAGCTTAAATAGGCTCTGTTTAACATTTACTCACACAAAACATCAGAAATGGGATAAAACAGTTCACTGAAGCTGTAGAGGCTCTTTCATTTTCTGTTGGTTCTGACCTGAAAAGTGATTTAAAAAAAATGTTTTATTTATGTTTTTAGGATATGTAGGAAGTAGTAATTTTCCATAGAAAGAGACAAAACATTAACTCCAATATAATTTAATTTTTGGGAACGTAGGACTGACTTGACCAATTTTTCTCTTGTTTTAACAGTTAAGTTCGGCACATATAAATATTTTTTTTCACTTCTGCACTTTTAAATAATGTCTTTAACATATTAATCACAGGTTTGTGAAACCTTGACTATTTTATTGTGCACGTTTATGTGAAGATTTTGAGGTTTTAGTGGGTGAATTCGACAAAAATGTTGGCAAAAATAAATAAATCCAAGTTGAGAAAACGAGATCATTATTTTTTTTGTCTGTAACTGTTTTTAAATGAAATGTATTTATTTTTTTTACTGTAATTAATATGTTTTCAGTCACCTATTGACCAGGACTCTCTTGTAAAAGATGTCTTAATCTCAATGGGATTTCCTGGTTAAATAAAATAAATTGAAATAAATAAAGTAGTTGTTTAATGCAGGAACAAAAAGCATACTTTAGTGTCATATTTTATTCTGAAATGCACTTTTGCTTTTCAGAATAAAGTCTGTTCACCATTTATATATATATATAAAAATTAAAGGTGACAAATAAAGTTTGTCAGTAGATGAATTACTGTGAAATTGGTTTATTTTTAACAGTCACCCATGATGAATAAAAATAAAATACCAATTAAGTGTATGTTTTAGCGCTCTGTCAAAACTTTTTGGATAAAAGCGTTGACCATCATTCCTGCCGTGGACCAGCTCGTCCCCTCCAGCCGGGACTGGGACTCCATCCATCTTCACCGCGGCGTGCTGCGGGACAGGCAGCAGCCAGTTCAACCAGTTTCCTGAGAGGTTTTTATAACCCGATCCTCTTCCTTTATTTACGCCCCCTGAACTATTTGCCTCAGCTGTAGTTTTAATGGCAACAGAAACTCGTCATCACAGCTTTTTATGTTACCGTATTTGGGTATGCATGCCGGTGAAGCTCTTCTTTTTAACCTCTTTATGTCCAGCTTTGAAATAAAACTCCCTGATGAACGATTCATTTTAATGATCCAATTCAATGACCTAAAATCAACATCTTTAGCCAAAAAAATCATCCTCTGAGATAAATACCTGGTACTGAACAGTGCAGGTGAAGTTTTCCAGATTCCTTGTATTTCTTGCAAGAGTAAACTAAATATGTGTACAAATAAACAAGTAAACAAGAATTCATAAAGTTCACTGTTGATTTTCCACATCAAAATAATATATTATTAGAATATTCTACCACACTGTGTGGTCACGTCTGTGAAATTCACAGTGTTTCCACATATTGGACATTTCTGCCGTTACATGTGTGTCATCCACTGTAATTACACAATGTTGTTTTAATGAGATAGTAAAATAAACCTCAATCTAAATAGTTTTTTTCCAATATCAATTTAATTGATTTTATTTGATTTGGAAATGGTTTTATAATGGGGGATCAATCTGGTTGGCTCATCAATTAATCAATTATAAACTAAGGAATTATTTAGCTAAAGTGATGCATATCCTCCAGATCAGCCACTATTGAATCATTAAAGTTGTGCATTTTTTTTTATGTGTTTGTTTTCATCTAAAGCAGGTAGAGACACATTTCTACCTCTATACATGGCAGAGTTCCTGGTGTATTTGTGGCATGCGAGCCATTTTTCCAGTATGATGTCTAGACTTAAATCAAGGAGAGGTGCTGGAGTAGAGGGGGGGAGAGGGGTTGCCAAGTTTGCATCCAGCATGTTTCTGAATAAGCTTTTTATATTACACTTAACTTAGACCAGATGGTTTAGGCGCAGTGGGCAGCCACTTATTGGTATTGGGGACATTGTTCTAAGTGTCTCTGCATATGCGTAAAGCTTCATGTGTTTGCAGCCACATTAGTGTCTCTGCGCTGTGAAGCAGTGGATGCTTTGCATTGATAGCGTTCTCCCACAATCCTTACTGCAGGTCGCAAAACGCACATTTTCTACTTAGGCGCTATTTATTTTCTATTCTAATTCCTTAGAAAATGCTCTCCTGCAAGAGAGTATCTAAATAAAATAGTATTTACCAGCAGCAAACTTCCTTCACCCCTCCAGATCTAAGTTCCGAATCTCAAACGCTCACATCTTTTGTCTCCTCCTGTGCATGCGTTTATTGTTTGTCTGCCATTGTAACCATGCCGCTGCCAGATGCTCGCAAGATGGGATTATCGGGGAAAACGTTTGTGCCGCATATTTCTCACAAGGGCTCTCTCTGGCCAATTACTGTCTTGATGGAAGCCAGAGATTCTCACCAATTACATGCATTTTTTCCCATCTCATTCATGGACTCCGGCCAAGCTCGCACTGTCAGTGTAGTGGCGTCTCTGGTGATGGCATTGCCCGCGTCCACAGGAGTGGTACATAGCGGCTCACGTTCTAAAATCTGACATCTAGAGGGCTTGGATTGCATGGAGGGGGGCACTACATGTCCTACTTCTTTTTCCAAAAGTGAACTGTTGGCATTGCGCTGATTTTAAAAGCCCTAATTATAACCGCGACTCTACCCAGAGTCAGTTTCCAGCCCTTAACATCTCTGGCACACGTGGAGAGGGCCAGTTGTGTTTGTAACTTGAGCTCGCCGTTGATGACAAGCAAAAATTGGGGAAAATAGAGGCAACCCCGCTGCACTCGTCTTTTGTTTAAGTTTTGATGAGAGGAGGAAAAAGAATCACAGCTGCTGAAAACGGAGCTCGCTGGCGGTGTGTTTTCTATTCCCGCCTCAGTGCCTCGGTGGTCTCTGGCTGGCTGTCTTCTAGTCACCCGATGTTATGTCTCCTGCCTCCCTCCCAAATAAAAACCATGCTCCAGAACAACACATACAGTTGCAACAAGTTAAGAGGCAGAGGCTGTAAACTTCTCCATCTCCTGGACCACAGTTGTGTTGTTGTTGTGTGTGGTTGCTTTGTGGCTTTGCAGACTTCTGACTTGTCCAGAAAACTGGGTTTTTTTTGCCTTTTTGTTCCGTTGCGGATGGACACAAACATTCAGAAATATTCAAATGGTCACACATGTTGCACACAGTCTGCTTTACTGTCTGTTTTCTCAATATTACGTACGTTTTTTGGCACACAAAAACCCAATCACACATTAAACAATTTCAGTAATCTTGGTATCAAAACGTTCAGCTCCTTTGGGACGTTACTGCTTGTACTTTCGGAATTCATAAACTTAATAGTTTTTGAAATATTGAGCAAAATATGCCCCATTGAAAATGAATGAGAAATTGCTCAAATCCTTCAAAAACTTTGTGCACTTTATAATGTGAACTTCTGCAAACTTTCAGATAGAGACACCATTCAAACTTTAAAATGTTCACAACTAATGTTTTATTTTAAGGGCAATTTGGAGTTTAGATTTTAATTTGACAACATGGTAGCAGTTTTGGCTAATTTAGACCTTTTTCCATTTTTTTTGGGGGGGGGGCTAATTTCAAGTTTAGCTAATATTTCAGTAATATCTGAAAATATTAGCAAAATTAGAAATGTTTCAATTTTTTAGGCTAGTTTGGGGTTTAGCTAATATTTTAGCACTATGCTAGCTTTTAGCATTATGAAAAATGGCTAATTTAGAAATATTTCCAGTTTTTTGGATAATTTGGAGTTTAGCTAATATTTTAGCATTATGCTAGCTGTTTTGGCAAAAATATATTTTTTCCCATTTTTCAGGCAAATTTGGACATTAGCTAATTCTTTGACAATATTCTAGCTGTTCTGACAAAATTATATTTTTTTCCAGTTTTTTCAGGGTAATTTGGAGTTTAGCTAATATTTTGGCATTATGAAAAATGGCTAATTTAGAAATGTTTCTAGTTTTTTGGCTAATTTGAAGTTTAGCTAATGTTTTAGCATTATACCAGCTGTTTTGGGAAAATTATACTTTTTTTTTCATTTTTGGGGGCTAATTTGGACTTTAGCTAATACTTTGACAAAATGCTAGCTGTTCCGACAAAATTTAGCTTTTTTCATTTTTTTCTCTTTTTTTTGGCATTTAGCTAAAATTTTAGGAAGCTTTTGGCTTCAGCTTTAGCATCTTCAGCAACCGCATTCAGCATACAGTATTCACACTTACATTATTAGAGGTAATACCATATATCTGTTTATTAACTGAATTTAGGACATTAATCTTCTAACCTGCTCACCACCTTCTAGAAGAATGACTCCAAACTATTGGGAGTGCTTCCATGTGTTTCTTCATTTGCTTCCTTTCCCCGACTCGTCCTCCTTCTCAGAGCTCCCGCTGTGCTCATAGGTGATACATCTACGCGGCGTTTTCTGTTTTTGCAAATGTGCCTCCTTTGTTGCAACGTCTTATTCCTGCTTTCCTCCGGTCTCCACTTAGCTTTGTGTAAATGTCACTCTTCTCGAGTCGTTTTCTCCTCGGATTTAGAGTTCGATCAGAGATGTTGTCATTGAAATATCACTCAAATTCAGCACAACAATGAGCCCCAGTCTGATAGGGTTTTGTGTTGTTGTTGGACCACTTTTTAAGAGTTCTGTTCACAAACAATAACAACCATCGGAATCAGTCAATTGAATAATGTCCCACGTGTTCAGGATTTAATCAGCGTTGATCATGTGTTTTCAAAATTGTTGGGCAGGGAAAATGAAAGTGTTGGCAAACTGCTGGTTTGAACATTTAAAATAAGGTATCAGGATTTGGTCAATAATGTGCATATTTTTAAAATGAACAAACACAATTTGGTTTAGACCACAGGTCAGCAACCTTTAACAGTAAAAGAGCCACTTGGGATGTTTTCTACTGATCAAAACTTAGTTGGAGCCGCAAAGTCTTATTTTGATAGTGCTTCGCTGTTATTAGAATGTATTTTATTGAATATGAATTGTGCTTCTTTTTTGGTACAAATAAAAATAGAAATATAAAAAGAAACTACTATTTTCTCAACGTGAAATTATTTTACGTTTGACAGGAGCTTGTATGTTTCAAAATAAAGATGTCTTGTGCCAGACCGGATCATCCCAGTGCAGCTCTGGACAGAATAAGATTATATGTGCTTCAAACTAATAAAGAATCTGAATTTTTATTGAAGTTTTGCTTAGTATTTGAAATTGATGTGAGCCAGAGGACAGCAAACAAGACCTATGATTTTATTTTTCTTCTGCCACTATGGAGAGGTAAGGGAGCCACAGGTGTTCTGGGAGCTGCAGGTTTAGAGCAAGCATGTCCAAAGTGTGGCTCGTGGGTCAAATGCAGCCCACATACAAATTTCTATCAACCTGCAGGCTCCTTTAAAAAACTGCAGGTTTGATTTCTTGATTGTGATTGGCCAAGTTCTGTTATTAGCTGTCACTGTGATCCTTTCTAAAATATCAATTCATAAAAAAATGAAAAATTGACTACGATATCCACCAGGACAAGAAGAAATGTTCAGATTTTTTTTAATACAAAACAATCACATGTGTGCACTTTTGGATAAAATAATAATTTATTTCTTGTTCAGATGATTTAAATGTTAACAGTGAGTATTTAATAGTAAGTAAGTAAGTAAACCTTTATTTATGCAGTACTTTCACAATAAAATCAATAGAAACTTTACATATAGATCAGGTGTCAAAGTCAAGGCCCGGGGGCCGGATCCGGCCCTCCAGATCATTTTATTTTATTGTTATTTATGATTATAATGTTATCTTGTGCTCATTTCTAACTTGTATAGTACTGACAAAATATATTTTTTTATTAATTGTATTTATTTAAGTTATTTAAGGTTTAACTTGATTCATTCTGGAATAATATTCCTGCCTTTTTATAATTTATAGTAATGTGAAATAAATACGTTTTAAAAATGTAATTTTAGTGTGTTCAATAAATGTTTATCCTGTTTGGCCCGTGACTTAAAGTGTGTTAGAGATTTTAGGCCCCTGAGCGATTGAGTTTGACACTCCTGATATATAAAAATAAATGGCAGATAACAACTAAAAAGGTGAAGGAAGGTAAAATAAAATTAGAATATCATAATGTCACAATATCAATAGTGCCTAATATGTAATAATAATGTGAAGCCAGATTTAATGCTGACAAAAGGTTTCTATACCAGACAGAATTTTTCTTTATTTTATTTCTGAACTTCAAACGCAAAAGTTTCAGTAATTTGGGGAAAAGGACGTATTTCTGCTCCATGTGAAGGACCAAAAAGTCCGAATAGAATTCTCATGGAATGGTTAATTTACATTTCATGTTGATATAAGGCAGGGGTGTCAAACTCAACTGCACAGGGGGCAAAATCCAAAACACACAAAACAGGATAAACATTTACTGAACACACTAAAATTTAATTTGTAAAACTTTAAAACCGTAACTTTTAACATAATTATGAATAATTAAAAGGCAGGAATATTATTCCAGAATAAATAACTTAAACCTTAAATAACTTTCAGTATTTTACTCTCCATAAAAATATATTTTTTCAAAATTATACTAGTTAGAAATAAGTGCAAGATATCATCGGAGCGTTAATAGCAATAAAATTAAATGATCTGGAGGGCCGGATAGAATTACCCGGAGGGCCGGATCCGGCCCCCGGGCCTTGACTTTGACACATAGGGGCTCAAAGAATGCAGGCTGAATGGTTTGGTCCTTACACACTTTCCACCTCACCAAATCTCGTCTTCTTCACCAAAAGTTTGGACACCCTGATTTATGCTTAAATGTTGAACTATTAATCAAAGCATGAAGATATGAAAAAGTTGTTCCATATCTGAAACTTGAAAGAAATAAAGGAATTTATAAACCTTCGTGAGGACTCTTAAACACACATTTAAGTCCCAATGATTGACCCAAAAATATTCCTCCTTCGTATGTTTTCTAAGCCAGTTGTAGAAACCCAGAGGAGCGGCGCGCGGCGGCGGTTTGTTTCCAGACTTGTGGTTGCAGGTATGGATAATGGCTGCTAATTTCAAAGGCCTTGTGGGATCTGTCTTCCCAGCCACAGCCTGCTGTTATCCCCGTGGACCTTTTGTGCGAGCAAGAAGACGGACAAAAAAAAAAAAGAAAAAGTGAGCAGTGGGGTGATTAGCTGTCTTTTGCCTGTGTGTGTGTCTGCATGTGTTTATATGTTTCCCCATCAAGTGGGTTTAATGTGGATTTGTGGAGGGTGTGAAAAGCAACGCCTCACAGCGAGCTGCTGTTTGGGAGAGGGGACGAGGCTGGAGCCTGCCAAACGGCGAACAGAGAGGAGGCCCAACCAAGACACGCTTTTTGTGAATTTGTAATCATAAATGGATCTTAAACTTCTTTGTTTTGTCCTCTTCAGCGGGATCGAGCACGGACTTCACCATCCAGCCGCACACGCTCCCTCCTGTAGAGGAATGCCTCGTGGCGGTGGTTTTTTTGGTGTTTGGATCTGTCTTTTTTTATCCATTTGTTTTACTATCTAGAGGCAGACCTTGTGGCCACTGCTGGAGCTGAGGGACTTGGCTGTGACACAAAGAGAAAAACATTTGCTGGGGTTTTTGCAAACTGTTTTTATAACACTTCTTTTTTTTTTAAAGGTGCCGATGTGCTGTAAAATACTAAAAATTGGATTCAAAGATGACGAAAACTTTCAAACAAGCGTCGGAAACACCTCCATCTACAAAGTTCTATTTTCTCGTTTGGCTGATGAAGCTAACAGCATATTATTATAGTGACTTTTCCATGAAAGAAGTAGTCTTCCACCCACCTCACTACCTAATCTTTTCCCTCTCTTGTTATCTGTCGATCCTCTTCCCCCTCTTTGATATTTTTCCTCCTCTCTGTCAGCCTCCCTCCCTCCTTCCTCGGGTCTCTGTCTCTCCCAGCATGTCGTTAAGTCTAACCTTTCTGGCGGTGTCAAAGCCAAGCAGAATGTGGAGATGGAGACGGAGATAGATGCAGGCTGGAGCTTCGTAGGCCATCATCTGTGAATGCACCCCGGCGCCCTGCTTCTTTTGAACTCGTTTTTTTTTTCCTGTCTTCGGGCCTTCTCCCCGTTCCATAAACACCTCATATAGACTCTGTCATTTTCTCCGTTCTGTTTACCTCACCGGCCAGACATTTTGTTGTGCTGTTTGAGGCACCCACACTATCGAAAAACTTCACAAACACATCAATAAACTGGTAAAACCCTCACCAAACAGAAGAAGACATTTTTTTCAGACATTTTCCTCCTTTTTTTTCTTCTTGTGAAAGGCTTTCTGTTGGGCATCGTGGGAAGATCCCTGCACAGGCTAACAGATATGAACAAATACAAAGTAGTCTGTAAATGTTACCCAAGCTCCTCTCCCCCTGTTGTTGCAGGCAAAGTGAGTTGCAGCTTCCCTGAAGGTGTCTGTAAAGCAAACAGTGCCATCTAGTGTTGGGAAGATCTGGCCTTTGAGTCAAGCCTTTTAGAACATCAAAACCTCAAGGCACATCTGATACGCTCACATAACAACATTCGTAAAAACACACGTTTTCCTCAGAGACAACAGCTCCTCGAAAAGTTCGAGGTCCTCATTTTGATACGGATCGGGAGCTCGCCTCGCATAAAAGAGTCTGTGGTCTGTCTGGAATTTCCTTCCAAGCTCTGTATCTATTTTGAATTTGTTACCTTTTTTCTATTTTTTGATCTTTTTACCGCTTCCTCCAGCTCATAAAGACAGTTAATTAACCTCCCTGAGAGAGCACGTCGTGTGATGGAAAAAACTAGTTCTTGAAAAACATTTATGTCCCCCTGTGGAGAAACAGTGAAAAAAAAATGCAGCTCATTAAGCTCCACCGCTTGTCAGGATTTCCACTTTGACCTGTCCCCATTCTTTTATACGGTTTTTGATTGTGTCTAACGGTTGATTCTGTCCGTTAATCATCCTCATTTTTTCTCATAAGGTCAGCTTTTCCTGCACCTCCATGGCCTCAACTTGCTGCTCAACAACATGGAGCTGATTAGAAAGATGTACAGCCCTCTGGCAGGCCACCGCTGGGATGCAGAAGTTGCTACAAAAACAACATTTGAAAGACACACAATTTGATGAAGTTCTACTGACAAGTAAATGACCAATATTGTCTGAAAAATGCAGAAATTCACACTTAAATATGTTCATAAATAACCACTTATTGAGGTTTACGATCAGTAAATATTTTTTTTTTAAACAAATTTATACATCAAAACGTTCTTTTGTATTCTTTGCATACTACGTTCAAAAAGCCCCTTCCAATGAAAAGTCTACAAAAGCACCTAAAAGCCCATTTTTTGGCTTTCATGTTCAAAACTCTCACGCTGACACAGGTTTTTACGACCGTTTTTGGGCTCTCCACACTCATAGCTTTTGAACGGGTGCTGAAAGTTAAACCCGTTGAACTTTGATCTATCAGGGACTTAGATTTGGTTTGAACAGTGTCCCTGTTAATTCACCATTAAACCGCCACTCAACCATTAAAAAGTGAAAAAGGAAGGAAAATTAGTAAGTCTTCTGCATATCGGAGTAGAGCTGTGAAAGAAAAAGTGTGGAGCTAGATGTGTGAGTTTTGCCTTTGAAATTTCAAACCAAGCCTCTTCCAACTGAGAGTACATGCGCTAGTATTGGGTAGAGACACTCTTGGGCTGGGGTCTCAAAGTGGCGGGCCGTGGGCCATTTGTGGCCCCCAAGTCAATACTTTGCGGCCCCCGTCTTAATATGAAAGTTTAACGTTGGTGCGGCCCGCGAGTTTTGTATGAATTTTCACTTTTGCAGAACTGTGCTGATGAAACCAACCAATCACGGTGGGGTATATGGCTCTTGGGGGCGTGACATTGACCGAGCTTGAAGTAGGGAAACTTTGAGAGCAGGAAACCGGACATCCACCTCCCCAGAACACAATAATGAGTTCCTTACTTTTATTTTTTTTAGAAAGTGACTATTCGCATGTAATTTTCCCAATAAGTGCAGCCAGTGTTGTAAATGGTTCCATTTGTGCAAAAATATGTTTTTGCATCCAATATATTTACTGAACAAGTTTATTGAACATTTGTTCGTAGATGTACTACTAAAGCAATATTTTCTGCATGACCAAGCTTCTTTGATGATAGCTTTGTACTTGCTTTGTTATGATTAAGACTTTACATTTGCTATTGTCGTTGGATCTGGTCATCAGAAAAGTCCTTAACAACAGTTGCTAGCGTTATTAGCTCCTGTCGCTTCACAGGAAACAAAGAAGATATTACCTAGTGATACATAGACATGAAAAAATGTTGAAAAAACTTGATCAGTAGACAAAGACAATGGACCAAAGATATAGACGGTGCACGCAAAAACATATTTTTGGCACAAATGGAACCCCATACAGCCCAGACTCAGCCTCTAGTGTCCCCATGGTAAATTGAGTTTGACTCCTGATTTAGTGTGAACACCATTGTGCACAAGGAACCTGCATTCAGCGCGTTCTTGAACCCCCAAATACCACACTGTGCACATCCCTCAACACTGATCTGACTATTGGCAAGAAGTTAATTCTATGTATTTGTTTTCTTTTATTTGTGGCGTCAGTTCTGATAGCTTTATTATTTGAAAAAAAAAAGAAATAGTGGAAATTGTATTTTTATTGTAATATTTTAATCAATGAAACCATTTATTTTTAAGTCACCCACTATTTCATAAATAT
>NC_050522.1:8678256-8679509 GCF_002922805.2 Oryzias melastigma
TAATCAATGAAACCATTTATTTTTAAGTCACTTACTATTTCATAAATATAGCCCAATTGCTGCTTTTGTCTTTTTGCGGAAACATCTAAATTTCAGAAGTGACACTTGATCAAGACTTTTTTGATGAAATTTACCTGATCCCAAAAGAGGTCTGGAAAACCTGCTGTTTTAAAAATAACATTATAATGACAGATGAATGTGGCTTAAATTAAGTTTTGTAGTTAAATTCGGAGTAAAACTGCAGGTCTTTTTGTATTAAAAAACTGGTCTAAATGTGGGGTCCTGAACACACATTTAACACATTTTAAGGACTGTTGCTACCTGATACTAGCGCATACACTCACAGTTGGAAGAAGGTTGGTGGGAAATCTAATGAATCTCACTCCAGGCTTTTTGTTTCATAGCTCTATTCCGATGACTTGGTGTCACAAAATTCCAGCCGGGCACAAACTGTAACTAGATATATAGCATTACCAGCAATAATGAAAGTGTGAATGCTGTAAGCTGAATGTAGCTGCTAAAGTTGCTAGAGTTGATAGCTGAAAAGCTGAAAGCTTGCTAAAATATTAGCTAAACTCCAAATTCACCGAAAGAACCTGAAAATTTCTCATTTTGCCAAAACAGCTAGCATAATGCTAACATATTAGCTAAACTCCAAATTAGCTTTATAAAAACAGGAAAAATGCCTAAATTAGCCAAAAACAGTTAGCATGTAATACAAAAAATAAATGCCAAATTACTATAAAAAATGCTGAACATTTGCGAAACACAATTTGTTGAATATTTTAAAGTTTGAATGGTTTCTCTGTAGCTGGAAGTATATGCAGAAGTTCTGAAGTTCGGATGTACACAAAGTTTTTGGAGGATTTTCTCATTAATTTTCAACGGGGCATATTTTGCTCGATATTAAAAAAAATATATAAAACACAAAGTACAAAATACAAGCAGTGATGTCCTGAACAAGCTAGACATTTTGATACCAAGATTGCTGAAGTCGCTTAAAGTGTAATTGAGTTTTTACGTGCCAAAAAATGTACGGAAAGGAGCAGGAGAATCACTAGAGTGTGAATGCTTACTAAGCATTCACACAATTATAGATTTCCACATCACATTTGATTTTCAAACGGTTGGCATTTCCAGGTTTTGAAAAAGAAGCTACCCATACATAACTACCAAATCCAAATCAACGATTGGTCAAAGTCGAACTGGTTTAACCTTCTGTTATGTATGTAGAGCCTGAAAACAGAGTAGTG
>NC_050522.1:8684456-8698302 GCF_002922805.2 Oryzias melastigma
CCTTAAAGCATGCAGTAACTCACTACTAATCAAACCATGTTAACACAACAAACTTAACACATCTCTGAACACTTTCAGACATAACATTCTGTACTTTGTTTCAGGCTGTAGGGAGTAGCTGCACTTGATTTTTGTTTGAATTACTAATCCATGCTTGTGTGTCCAGTAGGTTGGACTATTGTAATGCCCTTGTGCTATCTTATGGGGTCCAGATGACCCAAGCCTTACATTGATGTGGTAGCCACCGTATGACAAATATTGATGAAAGTGGATTGGATTTTATGTCTGCCATGGACACCAGTGAAAATCAAAAAAAAAAAGAAAGAAAAAAAAGTCTTGTAGGGTCATTATGACCCACTCCCAATGTCAACATACCTAGGATACCTTAAGGGCTAAAGGATCAAACAACTACATTTATTCAAAATGTTGCAGCTCTTGACAAAAAAACAGGAAATATGACCACATGAGACCAGTTCTCAGGTCTTTGGCTTCCTGTTGACCAGAGAATCGAGCTTAAAACAGCTGTACTTGTTAATAGGTTGCCTGGTATCCAAATACATCTCTGATATACTAGTTCCTTGCAACCCATCTTGAAGTCTGCAAACCTCAGGCAACCTAGCTTCAATCCATACGCGATCAAGGTGAATCAGCTCTGTCAGAAAACGAAAAGCAGCTTTGTGTTGGTATGTGACACTTTATATCATGTGTTGCATATCGGTAAAACGCCACTTAAAAGTTTTACTTTCCAGTGCAAAACTGCTCTTCCCTGCAAATCAGCTAACTCACGTTGACTGTGTAAGGAGTGTGTCAAAGAGTGTTGGAGGTTTTGACAGACACACCTCAGGTGGTTCAAAGCTTAAAACAGCAAAAAGATTGTAACTGTTAGGGTCGCCGGTTATATTAGTCATTTTTGACAGAAGTGTGCGGAGGCCCCAGTTTTTTGATTACAGAACTTACACAGATTGTAAATAGGACATCTTGAATGTTCTACCATCCAGTTTTACGTCTGACATTTTTGAAAACTATTGTTAAGAACAGATCAAAGTCACTTCATCAAACTGTCAACTTACACAATGTGTGTTTAAGCTTTTATTTTATTTTCACAGCAAGTCAACACATTGTGTTTTTATTCACAACTCTGTTTTTTTCATTTGACAGGCCAGTCAATAGATTTGGCACAAATATGCCACGCCCACTACCCCTGGTAGCCTTGGTTTCAACTTCAACACAGAATGGTGTTGTACGAGTACTTCAAAAAGATTTCAAACTTTGAAAAACACTTTATAGAGCCTTTTTGCAATAAATACTCATAGTATTCTTTGAACTACATTGGAGAATCGTCTTCCAATCCAAACCTAATCTAGACTTTAATTTTTTTAAGGCTTTTTGAGTACCTGTGATCGTTCATAGAGCAACTGTACTCGTCTCACATTCTCTCCACTTCCTCTGCGTCTGCTTTGCGGCCTGACCAGGGTGCTCATAATTTCTAGGCTTGGCCTTAGACACCACCTGATTATTATTCCTGGGCAATAGGATACTTTAATAGCCCTCTCCACCGGCCTTGATTGGAGATGAGAGATAATAACTCCAATATTCCTATGAAAGGGGGGTGGGGAGGGTCATGGATTCGGCATTCCCGGTAAGCCCGGGAATGTTTGTTGTGTCAAAAGGAAAAAGATTTTAAAAATGTCGCTTCTAGAAGCAAGAATGAGACATACATGTCAGATTTATCATCGTTCTTATTATGGGGAGTCTTTGTCTCTGACTGGTAACTGAAGTCTGTGGTGTAAAGGTAAATGGCGTATACTTGTATACTTGTGTTCCTTGAAGGCCCAAAGCGCTTCACAGTCACAGACCCATTCACACATGGGGGCGACTCTGCTGCTGAACACTGGCGCCAATCTTCCACCAGAGGCAATGTTGGGTTCAGTGTCTAGCCCAAGGACACTTCGACACATGGGCGGGCAAGGCGGAAATCGAACCTGCAATCAGGAGTCTACCGCCCTGCTGCTGCACCTTGGCCCAGGAAGAGGAAGGGAAAGAGGATGGTTCCTTGAGGTGCCCCAGTGCTCCTGACCACTCTGTCTGACACACAGCATGCAGCCGCACATACTGCGGCCTTCCAGTCAGGTAGTAAGTGATCTAGGAAACAAGAGAGTCACCAACCTGCATCTCCAACAACTTCTCTCCGTATTCAGTGCACTGGAAATATTCAAAAACATGATCCTTGCGCTGGTGGTCGGCTGATCCAGATGGGTCATAGTTGTCACAGTCTGGAAGACTAAGGTCACGTATCCCAAAATGACACAGCACTGTGACCTAAATACAACTTTTTCATCTAATTTGGCACGTGGCTGAGACGGAGGTATTAAAGGGTGACCAAACACTAAATCAACTGTTTTGGCTGTTGACCTCTATAAATTGGACTTTAAAAGTGCTGTTTCTTGGTCCTTGCCAATTTTTTTTACAATTTCAAATAAGCTTGTTTAATTCCTGAAATTATGGTTTAAAACCGTTTAACCCTTACAGGCTAAAACGAGGTATTACAGTTGAATTTTGTGATTGGTCAAGTGGTGCAAGTCCGAGAAGTTTCATGTCAGTGTAAAAGCCCCGCCCATCTTTGAACACTTGACACGCTCGGGTGTTGAAGCTCACCATGTGACAGTTGGAGCTCTCCCGGCGATGCCGAGAGTGGCAGAGGGCCATCGGTGAGAGGGTGACGGGGCATCTCTGTGAGCAATCAGGAGATGTCCTGTCAATGCCCTACTCACCAATTTTAGCTGCACCCTTTAGTACACACACCTCTAACACCTCAAAATATACACTCTAACACACATGCATCACACAAGGAAGTTGGAACCTTCCACTTTCTGTCCCCTACCCCATCCCTGGCGGGGGTGCAGGGACCCTTGGCACTGGTGGTTTTGTCTCTTGTCTCCTGAGCCTCGTCTCCATGTGGGGAGAGGGATCCCCAAGATTTAAGACCTAGAGCAGGGGATCAAATTACAGCCTGGGGGTGTCCATGTCTCGGTGGTGCGGGTTCTGGTCCTTGTTCTCGAGGACTGGACCTCTCCAATAACTCTATCAGTGGGTGAGCCACTTCAAATTTCACTGCGACCCGAGGATTTTCTGACATACGTCAGTGGCTGCCTGGGCACATTCAAAGGTTGCACAGTGGCAGTCCAGAGACAGACGGGTGGCAGGAAGGCAGAAGCATGATAATTGACCCTTCCGTCCGCCCCTCCCCCCGCTACCATCCCACTGCCACTGCCTGATTGTTAGAAATCGCTCTTTGTGAACATTTGATCAACAGTTTAGTCCGAAAATACACGTTTACAGCACTAAAAAAATGTACTTAGTCACAAAAATATTTGGAATTAAATAAAGCAGGAGATCTAGATCTAAGCCAAAGTCATGAGATCCTCTTTCTGCCAAATGTCCTGCTCCCTTATGAAAGTTCAAACCAAGGTTCTGGCAAAGTTTTGCTTAAGTAACTTTCCATCACAGACTTCAAACAGTGTTCAACCAACGAGAAAGCATCACTGTTTTGACAAAAGTTATTGCATTAAAAAAATCATACAGGCATTGAAAACACAGGTGAGCAGATTCTGTCTTGAGAAGATCTAATGGAAGTGAAGATGCTTCAAGTTGCTTGAAAAGGTGAATGTTTTTTCTGAGTATAAAGAAGGAATAGAAAGGCAGAGGAGTTTCTCTTTCTCAGGCGTCCTGGTCATAGTTGTGCAGCAGTGAAAACGTAGCCAGGCCATACTGGAGCAGGCTGGGGCCAAAGGGGAGAAAGCGAAGGGGCCCAGAACTACACAGACGCCAGTCCAACCACAATGAGCCACTTTAGGCCCTTGTGGTTTGGGATTAGGGGCTGGCCGCCAGTGAACTGGAGCTCTCTTCCTTCATCGTCTTCTGCTGCTTCTCTCCATTTCTTCCTTAACAAAAAAATCTGCTTCTCTGTTCCACTCTCTGCACATGTGACAGTTTGTTTTTATTTTCTATTTTGGCTAAGACCTGTCCTAGCCTTCTACTTTCCTGACAGTATTTCAACATTTCTATATGTATTTGAATGTTATGTTAATTTGAGAAAGATGATGAGGCAACACAATCTCATCCCCACATATTGACGTTTGGTTAAGGACCTCTCCACGTCACTTTCTGACGTTTTGGGTGTCCCAAACTTGTTATTTTTTGATGTGATGGCTATTCATAAAATCAAGGGTCCACAACCATTGGTTCACGGTACAGAAAGTGGTACTGAATGCGGACTGGTCCTACGGACACGGCCGGAACCCGTATCCTAACCTGGTACTGCTACCCTAACCCAGCACCGGACGTGGTACTGGATGCGTTACCAGAGGCGATACCGGACACAAACTAGTACTGGGTTAGTACTGGCTTGGTTCCGGTTCGTGTTCTGGAGGTTGGGGACCTATGATATAATGTGAACAGGCGGCATGTAATTTTTTGACTTACTGGCTGTTTGTAAAATCAAGGGTCCACAGCCCTCGGTATGTGGTACTGGACGCAGGCGGACTGATACTTGGATGTGGCTGTTGTGCTAACCCGTTACCGACTGGTCCCTAACCCAGTACCAGTACCCTAACCCAGCACCCAAAGCGGTACCAGATGCGGTACTGGACGCAGTACCTGGCCCAAACCGAGCTCAGACACAAATCGGGTTAAAGTTAGGGAACCAGTACTTAGTTAGTACTGGACCGGTTCCGGTTTGCGGCCTGGAGATTGGGGACCTGTGATTTCGTAGGAACAGCAACCGTGTCAAGGGGTCAAATATGTGACGTCAATATGTGACGAGTTGAGAGTGAGAATGTGTTGGATGTCATGAAGATGGGGCCACAGTTTTGACCCCTCTATTACTGCCATTTTTGAAGAGTAATTTGACAGGTAAAATTTTGGAAATGTTCTTTACAAAATGTGCTTTACAAAAGCATCATCTAGTTTTTTTCTTCATTTACCACCAACAACACTGAAGTCCCATTTCAATCATCTGTTGATCTCAAAGTGGTCTTTTAATTATGATTTCGCTGATTTTAGATATTTAAAAAAAATGTATTGTTTCTAGGATAGTTTCCGCTGATCAGCAAGAGTTCGTCAGAGCACTGAGCAACTCTGCCCCCGCTTCCCATCACCCATTTGTTTGCACAGTCTCCTGCCAGATTGAGATGTAGGATCCGCATGCATTCACATGGAGCGGATCAGAGAGCTTGTTTCCTGCCTGTTGTAGTTTCCCCAAGTTTTTTCAAATGGGGTTTGTTGTCTGCCCCTGATTCACGATGATTTGAATAAAGAAAATAATACTCAAAAATGAATTTTTGAGCCTAATTTCCATTATAAGTCTTCCATAATCAGAAAGATGCCACATAAACATGTTAAAAACACAGTTTTCATTGGAGTTCATCTCTAAACTGTTTCTTGATCAGTATTTATCGATCTGGTTTTTTGAAACTGAATGTTTTCTTTTTATGCATGTAAATTTATGTAAATTTCATATAATATATTTTATTGAATGTAACTTTTTAAAGCATTTTGTTAAATAAGCAATTATCTTGGTTCAAGGAGATTATTTAATCATCATGCGGTGAAATTCTAAAATCTGGACCTGCAATCAGAACCTGTGCAGCAGGTGAGACCAGTGATCGATCTGGAAGCTTGTTATTTCTCCACATGAGAGGCGGTCTGGTGGGGGTTTTCTGAGATGCAGCACTGAAGTTTATGACAGTCTAAAACAGATTGTTTTTTTTTTTGTCCTTTTAGTCACCGTGTCTATAAAATTGTCATCCGCTGAAGTCTGGGTTGCCTGATTGGTTTTAGCAGCAGCTAACAGCCCCCACTTGGTGCAGTTGTCTATCTACAGCACGTGTTAAAGTCAAAGCTCGGGGGCCGGTTAATTATACCCGCCGTCCAGATGATTTTATTTTATTGTTAACTTGTTATTGATGTTATCTTGTACTTATTTTTAACTTGTATAATTTTGACAAAATATATTTTCATGCAGAGTAAAATACTGAAAGTTATTTAAGGTTTAAGTTGATTTATTCTGTAATAATATTCCTGCATTTTTATTATTCATTATTATGTTAAAAAGTTACAGTTTTACAGTTTTAAAAATTGGCATCATGCTAGCTATTTAGACAATTTTAGCACTTACTAAGATTTTTTTAGGCCATTTTTGAGTTTAGCTAACATTGAAACTGCATGCTAGCTGTTTTGGCTATTTTAGGCTTCTTAAAAGGTTTTTTAGGCTGTTTTGGAGTTAGGCTAATATTTACACGTTAGCTGTGTTGGGTAATTTAGGCTTTTTTTAGCTTTTTGTCTATTCAGCTACATGCTTAAGCTGTTTTGGCTAACCTAAGTTTTTTTTTTTAGTTTTTTTGGGCTATTTTGGGATTTAGCTAATATTTCAGCTGGCTATCATCTTCAGCATTTTCAGCTATCAGCTTCCGTGTTTTTAGCTATTAATTTCAGCCTCTTCAGCTATCAGCACTAGCATCTTCAACAGTCAAATTACGCTTACAGCATTCATACTAGTATTATCGCAGGTAATAGTATACATCTAGTTCATAATTATGTTAAAAAGTTACGGTTTAAAAAATTAAATTTTAGTGTTCACCAAATGTTTATCCTGTTCGGTCCGTGACCTAAGGTGTGTTTGGATTTTGGCCCCCTGTGCGATTGAGTTTGACACCCCTGATCTACAGATTCAGTCTTGGCTCAGTTGCAGGGGGTAGTAGTCACGCCCCATTGGCTCTCTGCATACCTTCACCCCGCCGGGCACCTATCTGCCTTCTTTGCCCCTCCCCTCCCTCTGCTGTCCTCATAAGAGAAGGGTGAAAGAGCGAGGACAATGGCCCTTCTGTTGCCCTTTCTCCTCAAGATGAACGCTCACTGCCCTGATTTAAGAAAAGTGTTCCCCCCTCTCTGCTCCAAAGGTAAACTTTCATGTCTTTGTACTTGTGGGAATTGGGAGAAGATGCTCCATGACAGTGAAGGGTGGAGACTGGGCCTTGTGTTTGGCTCCAGACACCCCACTGTTTTCTTACGCCTCTTCCTCCTCCCTTCACTCACTCCTCCCTTCTCCTCCTTATTCCATCCAAAGCAAGACAGCTTAATAAGGAGGTGCGGGTCTGCCATCCCTTCTTCTTTTTTGGCCTCTCTCTAATTAAGTCTGTCGCCTTGGGTCGATTCTTATTGTTTGTGTCCATGTGACAGGCTGAAGACACTGCAAGTCAAAACACATCTTTCTTTGCATTACTGACTTCACCTTCTTCCTCATCCTCCTCCTCCTCTTCCTTTTTTCTCTCTAAGCTGTCGGCTCCCCCGTTTACCAAAATATCCTACAGCACAGGTATCCGAGAACAATAAACGCTAACTCACTTGTGTTTATTCCAGCCACTGACAGACATTCTTCAACATTCTTTCTCAAAGTCACATATTTCTTGTAAATTGCCCGTTTTGGACAGAGCGTAAATCAGTCTTACTGATATGAGGATGTTAGTACACATGACAACTTTCTATATGCTTCATTATGCTTAACCCTTTCATTAATGTCAAGAACTGACAGGTTGACAGGTCTTGATAATAATGGATTTTTTTTTCTGGTTTACAGCTTAGAAAGACTGAATTCTGATGTTTCTTGATTTTTTTAAAAATAACTTGCTTGAGCCAGTAAAGAATTATCATTTTCAGAGGTGATATCTCCCATTTTGACGGAACAATTGGGGATAAAGGATTAAAGATAATCAAAAAAAGGGGGAAAAAATCAACACCCGCTAAAAAGTTTCACAATTACCCTTCAAAAACACCAAATCTTATCAAGTACTTGTGTGTAGTTTCTTGTTTATTTGATATAAGACAAAACTAACTTCCTGGTAATTTTTCAGTAAAATGTAACAACTTGCTTTAAGGCAATAAATCTAAGTCATTTTAACCTTGGAAAAATCTTATTTTAAGTTAAATTTGTTATGATTCTAGTTTTTTAATTCATAATTTACACAATATGTACATAAAATGTGTAATTTTAGTCTTATTTCAACAACTAAGGATAGTTGTGGTTAAAATATGGTATTTTTACAGGAAAAACTAGACTTGTAAATACATGTAAATGTACAAAAATTGTCAAAATACATAATATCCTGTTCATAAAAAACATTTTTTTCTCAGGAAACAAGAAAAATGTGTTTCAAATATTCCAGTTGAGGCTAATTGGAGGTTTTAGTCATGTGACCCATTAAAAAATTATTTAAGATTTACTTAAAATGTGGAGATATCCTTGTTCTTACCAATTAATGTAAAAATTCTGTTTTGTATTTTTTGACTATATATCATATTTTTTTAAAATGCAAAATATTTCCTTTTTTAAGAGAGTACCATCCCTAAATTGGAGTGTTTATAGCTAATTTCAAGATTCAATTTTGTCTTAAAAGGGCTGGACATCACATGTTTTAAGAAATCTTACCAAGACAAATTCCAATCGTTGAATGGGCATATTTTTTTTAGTTTTAACAGAATAACATCTTGTATTCTACATACTGATCCATGAATGCGTGTTTAGTGTGTTTAGTGCCTTCTTGAACATGAATCAGATGCGCTGTTCGAACAAGAATCATTAAGGTCAACAACATTTCAAGCTTAGGTGTTAAAATGCAAATATAACAGGTGAATTCAAGCTGTTTCTTCATCAATGCTATACCCATGTTCATCTGATTTGGTCTTCTTGGGGTTTTTGTCTATGCTAAGCTTTTATTAGTGTTAGACAACGTATGAGTTGACTTTTTTTATCGATCCATTAAAGGTAAATGATAACTTACTTGAAACTTACTTGGCTCCTGTCGTTTCACAGGACACGCAGAAGATATTGCTTAGTATTACACAGACATGAACAAATACTCAATACACGTGTTCAGTAGACATAGACAATGAACCAAAGATGTAGACAGTGGACGGAAAAAACATATCTTTGGCACAAATTGGAACCTCATACGGCCCAGACTGAGCCTCCAGTGGCGCAATGGTAAATTAAATTGGAGAATCCTGATTTAAACTCACTTTTTTAAAAAATATTATTTTATCAGACTTTTGCTCTGGTGTTCTGGTAGATGCAGTCACTTCCTAAAGTTATTCACTGAGGCTGTGGATGTTCTGTTCTGCACAAAAATAGATGTATTCTATTTTGAGCTTCTCTGCTGAAGTCCCAAATAACAAAAACCTCTACTTTAGAGAACTATCCAAATTCATTAAGCTGTATGAGCATTGTCACTGAAGACATGGTCTCTACAGTGTTATTTTGGGTAAAAGTACAATCTGAAGTGAATGTGAGTTGCAGCTACTGTCACATTTGAAAAACTTTCATTTTCAAACCTTACCTCTGGCTGATAGAAGGGTGGCATCAGCTCCTATCTATACTCAGTCTCTGGCTTGACCTGACCAAAGAATCAATCCCGTGATCTCCAGGTCTTTCAGCTACTCAAATGTGCTGACTGAGATGTTGCATAACACAGAACCTATAACTGCTGACAACCATGTTAATTGAGGTGACACTGCATCACAAAGTTTAAAACTGGAACTTAAGAGGAGGAGCTGTCAGGTGGATAATTGCTGCTCATGGGCACCCTTCATTGCACTCAGCAGGATCTGATTAGTCAGCAGAAATCCCTGTTACTAAAATTGTTTTCTTTTCCTTAAAAAGGATAATAATCCTTACAGTTGAGTTTGTAGCTCCGGTCTCCACTTCAACCATTCTTCTGTGTCAGTAAATAAAGTTTATGCAGATATAAATATGAGGATTCGGCTTCAGTTATGTTTTTTTTTTTTATATTGTCTCTTCAATTTTTTTTTTTTTTTGGATTTGCCTGGACAGTTGTCATGGCGGCAAAGTGTTAAACACATTCTTGTTGCATTTTTATGATGATAGAGGACACATACAAGCTCAAAATTGCATTTCTGTGTATTTCTTTATTTAAATCGGACTCAAAACCGTACGGCTGGATAGCTACTCATTGTTCGCCATTTTTGTTGCATCGTTAATGTTAGGTTGGGGATGTGAAGGAGTGTAAGCTAGCATGGGAATTGAAATGCATGTAAACAGAGAGCTCTCAGCAGCAGGGTGGGGAAGTGAGGCTGGGCGTGCTCTGGACTATCAGTACCATCCACAACTCAGAGGTGAATGTCTAATGAACTCCTGCCGCTCTGCAGAAACTATGTCCTAGAAAATTAGACCATTACTTTATTTGGGCTAAATAAAAAAACTGCTGTAAATGTTTTACAATAGATGAAAAAATGATTGAGACTTTAAATGTTTTTCTGCTTAGTTAAGGCTGCGTTTAAAATACCTGCGTAAACTCATTTGGTTTGAGGAATTTTATTATGGTTTTCACATTTGTTTATTTTCATTTGCTAGTTCAGTAAATACAAATTGGAAAAAAATTGCTTTGAAATGAAAAGACTATGACATTTTTGCTTTGAATTGTCTTGAATCATAAATCCAATAGATTAGGTGTTTTGATAATGATGGTCAGTCCCAAAATTGTAACTTGTTGCTAGCTGACACATAGATCGGGGATATTGCCCTTCGAAGTGTGCATTATCAGAAATGAATGCACGACATGGAATCAGGCCTCCACGTTGTGGATTAATTTCTGATAATGCACGTTTCACGGGGCATTATCCCACTCATACTATGGTCACTTATAAAATAATAAATATTGTATCAGTTTTTACTACTTTATTCTTATTTATTTTTTCGTTTGAAATGCGTTTTTGCTAAAAGCGGACTATTTGATTTGTGGCGTGACGTGTTGTCATGGTGACACCATCAGAATCAACTGCAGCGGCGAAGGAAAGCGATAAATAAATGCTGATCGTAATGATAGGTCGAATAAAGCATCAGTTCAGAGAGAAGGTTCACCTGTTACCGCTTGTTTTTGTCCAGATGCTGAAGCAAAAATTTGTTGCCTGCGCAGTGATACAGAACATGTGTACTGTGTGGCCAGAACTTCATTTTAAGGTGCGGTTTGTGACAGTGATATATCACTTTTTTCGGACGATGGTATAGCTATCAATGTTAGCTATACATTGCTAGCTATACATTGCTACAGCTAGCTATAAATACTACCAACACAACAGCAGGAAGCTCCTGGTTGTAGCTCCCTCTTGTGGTAAAATATTGACACTTTCTTTTTTCTTTTGAAAGATTGAAGTGATTTTATTCAGACATGTTTTTTGTGCTTCATCAGTGTGTGGTAAACATACTAACACTAATACGGGTTTTTAGTTTGAAACTTTTGCATAACAAGTTTTTTTTGTGTGAAAACTGAGCTGAGAAGAGAAAGATCAAGAAAGACTGGAGATGTGGGAACAAAGAAAGAAGGTGGAGAAGGAGAAGAAAAGTGCAGGGGTGGAGAGCAGGGCGACGGTGGCTCACCTCTGTTGACCCGTTTTCTTTGAAGTGATTACCGGCTGGCTGGAGACTTTGAGAGCGGGACAATGAACGCTACATGCAGCGCCGCATACCTTCAAGCCTGTGTCACTATGCCGTGATGTCTGTCGCAGACTCACACACCAGCGTGTGGGCATTACGGGAATGTTTTTGGCGTGCAAGTTCTGTACATACCAGGGCAAGACATGTGTAATGACTACCTGCCATGTGCGTAGACCCTGGTTTGTGTGCGTCTGCATTATCAGGGTCAGATTAACGGAAAAGGTATAAAGGAATGAAGCTTTTGATTGACAGACCCGAGCTACCTACAGGAAAGTTGAATTATTGAATTTCTATGGCAAACACAAAGGCTTTGAAGGGCTTCAAGAGTCTGAGAAAGACAAGTCTGACTACCAGAAAAGTATCCTTTCAACCAAACTGTACTTATGTAGAATAAGCTAAACTAGTTCAAAAATAAATCTGTCAGATTGAGGGGTGTTGTTTTTAATCTAAGGCTGAAATTTCTCATTTGGGATTCTTTCCTGTAAAATTACAGGTTAATGTGTCTGTAATATATTAGGTCTATTAGACAAATCAACTGCAGCAAACAAACAGCATCTTCAGTACATTGAACTCAGCTAACGTCACTAATCCTGTCGACTCCTTGGGTGGAACGGGAGCTGTCAATCAAGAATAAGATTCACCTGACAGCAACAGAGTGTTGAGTCTCTAAAAGAATGTGGTCCAGCTAAACAACAGAAACATTGGAGCTGATTCTTAGGGGAGAAACATTGAGATTTCCATATGAGAGGTGTTACATTAAAAATAAGATCATATTTCTAAAGGAAGATCCAACATTTAATTTTTAGTTAATTTTAAACAATTTTTCAAACCTTTGCAAAATCTTTTTAAAATACCCCAAAATTTTAAAATTCGATTATTTTGTGTCCTGTCTAAAGAATGTATGATGTTTCCTATTTTGCATGTACATTCACAAGAATTAGAAGTGTGATGACTCGTTTTAACAATAATTCAGTTCATATTATAGTTTGTAGTTTTAAATGACCCAGTTTACTAAATTATATATTATTGTGTCACTTTTCTTTTGATTAATTGAAGATACTTTCCGTTTCATAAAGAATTAAGTTGAAGTTGTTAAAAAAAAAGTTTTCAAACACTGTGTTACAGCTTATTATGTGTATTTTAGTTGTGAAGACAAAAAAAATAGTTGTGAAGACCTTTATTTTGAAAGTGTCACCTACTTCCGGTTTTTCGTGAAATCTTTTTTTTTTTTTTTTTTTTTTTTTCGTGAAATCTTTACGCACGCGTCCATTCAACAGAGAGACTGAGAGAAGGATCATGGCTGACGCTCTACAAGACAGATTGAAGATTGATAAAATCGGTAATTTTGTGTTTAGCATCTAGCTGGAAGGCAAACAGGTATGATTATTGTTTATGTTTATGGTTTATATTTTTTGATTATTTGCAATTTATGTTTTATGCAAAGAAAACAACCGTTTAAAGCTATCTAGCGAGCTAATGCTACTAGCTTATGTAAAGCATGGTTGTGAATCAAAAAGGGAAATTGTAATAAGTTTGTTTTATTTCTTTAGCTCTTACGGTGTGACTATGCCTGTGGAGTGAATAAATGGGTTGGAATACCCCACTACAGTACAACAGTTCTCATCATTGAGTCCATCGTCTGAACAAGTACGGCTAGAATGCTACAGTGGTTGATGATACAATTCGCAGACGATATTGGTTAATTTAAAAAATTTGATCGATTCATTTACCTAAAATTAATCGAATATATCGTAAAATATGCCTACTGTACCCCAATCAAATTGGGATTTTCCAAGATCTATTATTTTAAATTTTTTTTAAAGGTATAGGTCGATTTGATTCTGCCTCAGACAGATTGATCTGGTTGGATTGTTGATCAATCATTTAATTGTTACACCCCTAATGGGTATGTTTTATGAACAAAAATAAAGTAAGTTATATCATAAAGTATAACGTTGAACATACCATTGTTGTGTGTGTGGTAAGTGTTTGGTGAAGCATTTGTTAAGATAATGTAATATGCATGCACTTTTGATGTGTAGTTGACGCTGTACTTCTACCTCACACTCTAATCACTAAAACATGTGTCAAAGTCAAGGCCCGGGGGCCGGATCCGGCCCTCCAGATTATTTTATTTTATTGTTATAAATGGCCCGATCTTATCTTGCACTTATTTCCAACTTACATAATTTTGACAAAATATATTTTTATACAGAGTAAAATATTGAAAGTCATTAAAGGTTTAAATTGATTTATTCTAGAATAATATTCTGGCAAACTAAACTCTGTGTAATTTCTCAAGCTTGCTGTCATCATGTGAACAGCACTCGGCGGGGGGGGGGG
>NC_050522.1:8698309-8745359 GCF_002922805.2 Oryzias melastigma
CAAAAATATCCATAGAACGTACCTGTGTCTCACCTACTTCACCCTTTTGTTTTCATCGGTTTTCTGAACCCGTTTTGTCTCTTCCGGGGTCATGGGATACACCCTTGACAGGTCACCAGTCGGTCACAGGGCCACAATCACACACCCGTACACACTCACGTTCAGACCGAGGAACAATTCAGAGTAACCTATTAACCTGTAAAGCATGTTTGTGGACGGTGACAGGAAGCCGGAGTCCCCGGAGAAAATACACACATGTACTGTAGAACATGCAAACTCCACACAGAAAGGTCCCCCATACTTCACCCTTACCTCCCATTACTGTAAATGTTGTCTAAGTGTCACAAAAGCGTGCATGAACATTGTCACTACAGGCTCACAGTGGTCTGTGACCGTGATTTGCTGTGTGGACCACCTGCGTGCCCCAACAAGATGCCAGCCCATATCCACCCATGAGGGCAGTTGTGACTAAGGCTTTGGTTTATAATTTTGTTTCTGTGTTCTTGCAGCCCTCCAGCTGTCACAGACTCGTTAACAGGTTTGGGGGTGTTCTCCCTCCCTTTAAGCTGGGTGGGGGGCCGAGTTTCATCAGGCTCTGTTGAGATTATTCTGTTTATTTATTCCGAACTCTGGGTTGTAATTGAGGTCTGCGTAAACTTTTGGTTTGTTTTGAATTCTGCTTCTTTTCTTTTTTTTTCTTCTTCTTCTTTTTCCAGGAAACAGTAGAGCTCGCTGGATTGGACTTTAACTCTTGTTCACATCTCCTCCATGTAGCTGCTCTGATGTCCCCGCATCCCACATCAATGGGTTTCTGTAGAGTCTGGGGCATCTTGCAGGGTCAGACGCATGCAGCAGAAAACCACAGTTGATGTGGAGACTGTGGAGGTGGCACATCTGTTTATACGTGCATGTCTGTGAGGGGTCGGGCCATGGGGGTACCACAGCGCTCTTTTTTTCTAATGATTTTGTTGTTTTTTTAATGATATGTTTCTTACCGCAGCTACTGGGTGTGGCGCACTAGAAAGCCATAAAGCTCACATGAGGCACTGGGTCAAAAAATGTGCAGACCCACGCAGTCACTCATGTCACAAAGTTCTAGCTTATTTTAGAATTCTGAGACAGATTCCTTTCTCTTTTTCTCAGATTGTTGTACAATCATATACTTGCTACTGTAGAAAAATATACTTTTCTTAAAAGTTTCAACTGCACAAAATAGTGTTAAAAAATAAAGCTAAATTGAGTGCAATGCGTCTACTTAAAAACGTGTGTCAGTACGTGTTATGAATTTGTATCAATGTTTTGTTGTTGTAATTGAGCATAACTACTTCTTGGTATTTTTCATAGAAGCTCTTCTTTACGCCTTTGTAATTATTTACACATGGATTCAGTTAATTGGTAATCTGTTCTCATTCAGTTTATTACCCATTCCCTGTGGATTTAAATGAAGGATTTGTTGTTAGATCGTTCTCCTTCCCGGTCTCGGTTCTGTTTTTCCTCTCCCTGGATTTTGCCTTGGTTAAATTCTTGTCAATTAACTAAAATGGAATCAATATTTATTCATAAAATCAACATACATTTTTTTATTTAATCTATGAATGTAATCTACCGATAATTAAATAATTGAAAAACAACAATTGAAAAAACAATTACTGTTTTTTAAGCCAAAAATTACAACTGTTTACTGAATGAGAGTTGCTCATTTTACTTGGGAAATGTCACCCAGGATCTATTAGGTAATATTATCAGTAAGGTGGAAGTATTCTATCCTGGTGAAGTGGTTAGCAGTTTTGCCTTGAGTTGAGTACCCTGATTCCAATCCTGGATCATGTGTGTTTAGCCAATAAAGAGCTTCAACAGCAGGCTGGTTGGAAAACATGCTGGACACCGACCCTCGAAGCCTGGAGTTTGACATCCCTGCTCTAAGTTGTCCCTGGTTGTGAATGGGGGTGTGATCATGGCTCACAAGAACCCTGTTGGGAATGTTTCATTCCAGGGTATCTGTAACTCCTGTCTAGAATGTAAAGGTAGTTGTAACTGTTGTATTGAACATATTCTTTTGTTCCATACAACAGTTAGAAATCTCCTCACGTTACCTTCCAGAGTACTTATAACTACTGTATGGAATGCAAAGGTTATTGTTACTGTTGCACTGAACATGCCCTCACGTTCCATACAACAGTTACAAATACCTTAGAATTCAACAGGCAAATGGCAACCTAGGGACCAAGGAAAGCTGCAACAGCGAATTACCTCCAACGAGTAAGGCAAGTCCTGAGAAGCCGGCTCAATGACAAGATCAAGACCCGGGTAATAAACAGGTACGCACTGCCAGTCATCAGATACCCTGCAGGAATAATAAGATGGCCAAAGGAAGAGCTAAAGACCACAGATGTTAAGACTCGAAAGCTCCTCACCATGCATGGAGGGTTCCATTCCAAATCCAGCACCCTGAGACTGTATGCTAGCTGCAAGGAAGGAGGCCGAGGACTAGTGAGCGTGGACGCCACTATCCAGGATGAAACATCCAAGATGCATGACTATGTCAAGCTCAAGGCCTCAACTGACAGTGTGCTCAGTGAATGTCTCAGGCAATGGAAAGCGGAGGATGTGATGCTGGAGGACAGAGCCTCATGGGAGGACAAGCCTCTACATGGGATGTACCACCAGACAATAACTGAAGTGTCTGATATCAAGAAGTCCTACCAATGGCTTGAGCTTGGAAGGTGACAGTGGTGCCCGTGGTAATTGGAGCACTCGAGCCATGGAGGAGTGGCTACAACAGATCTCTGAGATATCTCAGTCCAGAAAAGTGCACTGCTCAGAACAGCATTAAATGTAAAAGCATTTGCAATGCTTGTATGATTATGCTTTTATCTGTCTTGCAATACTAAGCATTAGTGGATACCAACAAAATTGCCAAATTGAATTCAGCTATCATTTAGCATCACAATCCAAACTGTAACAATGCCTTTGCACGTGTCAAAACTCAGCACATAAACATCTTTTCATGGGTTTCTATAGTTCTGTGGAAGAATGATCATTTTCAGTAGCAACTGCATGTTTGGACACAAGAGTTATTCACTGGCAATGCAAACTGCATTTCATTGTTCTCTTTTTGTTCTTCAAATTCACTCTCTGAGCATCTGTTTTTTTTTTTATTTGTTTTTTATTTGTGACAGTGTGACAGATATTTTAATCCAACACAGTATTATAGTGTTTATCCCAGGCAGTGTGTGTGATTTTCCAGCTGTGTAGATCTCTGGATTAATACATGTTGACTTGCTCTCTGAGTGCAGCTCCTGTGACACTCTGGCAGACAGACATGGGCTTGTTTTTAGGCAAGAAGTTGCTGTTTGTTGCTGTAAAGTTCACACTTGGAAAAAAGAAAAAGGTACACCCTGCATGCTTTAAAGAGCTACTCTGAGGAAAACCATGTTATTGGTGTTTTTAACATGACATTATTCTGATGATGGAAGACACGCGTAAAGAAAATTAAAATTTCTGAGTATTTATTTATTCTAATCGAAGCAGACAAAAAAAAAAGATGTTTGAGTAAGAGTTTATTTGTAATATAGACAATCTACAATTGAAAGTCCACAAGCTTCCTGCTCCGCCTCATTCTGATGCGTCCACTTATAGACGACTTCTTCATTTTCCTCATCTGAGCTGGCATCTGACTCAAAACTGTACGGCTGGATAGTTTATGGGGACCATGTAAGCAGATGGGCGATGGGAAATGGGGTGGGGTTGCTCGCTCTAACCATCCCATCCACAACTCAGAGATGAATATCCTGTGAAGTACTGCCACTCTGCAAGAACCATGCCATATGTTTTTATTTTTTTATTTTACCCTAAAATGACATTATCATAACCACTGAGGTCTTATGTTTGAGCTAACACTTGTGCTGCATTCACACCCAGCATGATTTGTGGATCAAAGTTGTGTTTGATGCCTTTCTTTGAAAACACATAAAATTCGCTGCTCCAAAAACGTGCTAATACACTCCAGCTGCATGTGGGAGGAGCTACTTTTCAAAGTTTTTAGATTCATCGGTACATGAAAGCATTGACTCTTTTATAATGAATGGAAGACACGGATGATGTTGAGATCAGATTCATTTTTTTGAAGATCTTTTTAAAAAAACATCTGTAATCACGTCTCCATGTCTGGATTCATGAGATCATTCAGAGACAGTCTCACTCCGGTGACCTTCATCGTCTATCGTTTCCACTGAGCGGTCCAGACCGGACTGGACTTTGAGCGCTTCCATTGCAAAATGGACCAGTTAAGGAGGACTGACTGGTACCATTTCTGGTCCCCCATTGGACGTAGGTCCGTAGTCAAATGGAATGGACCCGTGAGGGCGGAGCTTCTGTCATCACACAATGTAACCCATTGATTGGTAGAAAGATTTTACAACAACAGCGAGCGCTTTTCGCAACTCAAGATCCAAACCCAAAGTTTTGCCCTCTTTTCGGCTTTACTTCTTTGCCCACCACTATTTTCTTGCATAGAAAAATATTATTTTTACATACAGTATTCCGTGGGTTGGGGAATCCACAAATATGGAGACCACCCCGTTCCGGTTCCGCCTCACCCGACCCACGTGGCTGAAGAAGGTCCATTATCGGTCCATACTCATTCAAACACTTCCAATCTTGCGTTGTAAACATTTATCGAAGAACATTGGAGTATTGCTCAACATAAAGAGTTTTCTTTTTCTTTTTAATTCAGAACAATAGACTGTTCTGTAGCGTAGAGGCCAGCTGCCTCCATAATTAACACCTACTCTGGATCATAGTTATCCTCCGCGGTTATCTCTTTCATTATCCGACCATTTTTGAGTCAGCTGATTCATTTTTTTGACGCACAGTTACATCACCGGTCTACATGGTCTTTGATGGTCCAAGGCTCTATGGAAACGTTCACTTAAACTGGCCAGACCGTTCTAAACCGGCCAAGAGGGGTCTGGTCTGGTCCGTACCGCTCTTTGGAAATGAAGCAAATGTGATCCAGTTTGACAACTTGCTGTTCTGCATAAGTCAGAGTAAAGTAAAAAATACAAACAGTAATGACATTAGACAATCTTTTTCTTATTGCCTCAATGGAAAAAAAAGGAAAAATGTCCTAAAGTTCAGGAGGAGAAAGATCAAATTCTCTTCCATATTAGTTTTGGACTTCACCTGCTGATCACTTCAACACAACATGGGCCAAAGCTGAGTCTTGATTGGTTTACGTGATGCGTGTTCTTCACCAAAGTTTAGTTTTTTAAACTCTTGATCGACCAAGACACCCGAATCCTGCTGCAACGCCCAAAACATGCTTCTGCCGGACCACCACGCCAAGGCAGGACCGTCTGTAGATTGACTCTCTGGATGCCCTAGACACACGGATCGCACTTCCTGTGTACGCAGCTACATGACCATACCTGTACCTCTCTTCTGTTCTCTTCTATCCCGTCTTGGTCACCCACACACCCACCACTGAGTCCCCCCAAAGCATGGCAGCTCAGCGCGAGCCACTGAAAGAAGCTCTTTCACTCAACATCTTTTGATGCTGGTCACTAAAGCACAGTATTTCAGTGTACACAAGCCATTAGCTCCACTTGGGCACATTCAATTTACCATATCTGAGTACCTGTCCTGGATACAGTTTAGCACTCTGCAGCTGCTGCGACTCCGAGCCTCTGAGTGCAATCAGAAAGAAGCTTTGAGAGCAAACTGTTTTGCACTGTCCAACGTATAGTATGGCGCAGCTTAAAACTATATGTATAGAATGCATTTAGATTGAAAAGCACCAGCAGATACAGAGAGGATGAATGCAGAGGAGTGGAGATGGATGGATTTCCCTCTTTCCCTCCGTAGGCTGTCATGACAGCTCCTTTCATCCTGGCTGAGGCCCCGGTGTTAGTGCTGGCACTGCACTCCGCCTGCCACTTTAGGGTACACACAAACACACAACGCTGTCCTGAACTCTGAATCTTTGCAAGGCCTCAGCCTCAGTTCATGTCACTCGATAGATGTGAAAGTGTCATCTACGAGGCAAAAGGAAGATTTTATTTATTCTTACCGTTTGCAAATCTGATTTAAATTTTCATTATTTATTTTTGTAAAATACTGTTTTTTTAGGCTTCAAGACCCAGAAATACTATCTTGGGTTGCCAGTTTCTAATGATTATTTGGTAAGAATGGCATGCTCCGTTTACTGACTCTTATCTGGCAGCCAAAATTTAGCGCTGAACTCTTACCACATCATTACTGAGAGCAGAAAGGGGCATCATTTTAGCATAGTAACACTTTGTTCGGATTTATTGCGAGTTTTTGGAGGGAACTTCTTATTCATGCCTTACATCAATTACCAAACTTTATCAGTGCATCTAAAACATCCACACCCAGCTTTAAAAGTGTGAGCATTATTTATGGATAACGATTATGGTTTGTAGCTGGTGCAGATCTTGGCACGCTCATGTTTGTGTTGGGAGGTAATGTTAAACTTTACTAAGTTGTTTTTTTATTTTGTTTCAAAGCCAGCAGCTGTGATACGTGTGTGAGGTGCTGACGTCCCAGGTTTCCAAGGATCACCTTGCCCTGTAATTACCCAGGAATCATAAGAGGACCGCCGACGCTGTCACTCCATAATCACAAGCCTCAGCCTCGCTGCCTCAGTTTTGACCTTGCCTCACTCCTCTTGTTTTGTTTCTTTTCTCTCAGAAAATCACAGATTTTTTATTTTATTTTTGATTCTGTATTTTATCCTTGTCTGTCTCTATCTCCATAAAGTTTTCTTGGAAACTGAATAAAACATAACGTGAAAGGAGAGATTTTAACCAACAATTACATTTAAAAAATGTAATTAATTGATGAACAAATATGGAAACTTTGATACAAGTGGTTTGTACTTAGAAAATGATTGTGTTTAACTACATAAATCAATCAAAGCATCACAGAAATGAGCAAAGTGTAATCAGATTACTCAGCATCTGTTGCTAAACAGTCCGTCCCTCCTAGAGACAGTGTCATGCCGTCCCTCTGTGTCATTGGAGCTCACAGACTGGCCGTTTCTAGACGTATAGTTCTGTTATTGTAGCCCTCCGAGCTCTGAACACAAACACGCTACTTGTTAATCACCTTGTTTAGTGGGTGTTTCCCTGTTTAGAAGTTCAAAAGTGCTACTTTTGGTTTAGATTTTTACATGCTGCTCTTTACCCTGCCTGGACCCCCTTTCAAGAAAAAGACACCACCTGCATTTAACTGACAGAGTAGAGCCTCCCATGTGGAAAAGTACTGCAGAGCGTTTCTGATTCAGCTAGTAGATGGAGATTTTTCTTTCTTCTGTCGTGATTCATATTTAGGAAATGAATCAAGCAGGAGAAAGTGAGACTTTTACATGTGTTAGTCTCCGTCAGGTTCAGAGCTTGGGATACGACCGAATTCCCTCAAAAACTATATAGATGGATTGAAGCAATTTGGATAACACTTTTAAAAAATGTTTTACAATTATAAAAATGATGTTATTGATTTCCAGAAGTAAAACCGAACATTTTTCAAAGCTTCCTGTTTTCAAAGAACTTCCTGTTTGTAACGTAAGGGGGGACTCTTTACTAAGTCCAGTTTTCTCTATACAGTCAATGCTTCAAACATTGAAACTGGGCATTTGGGGTAAATTAGATTGTTGTTTTGATAAAAGTGTGTCATATTAATTCATTCAGGTGTTGTTTGAAGTGTCGCGGAAAAAAAAATATGTTTATTGCAACAACACATATTCCTCACAGTGATAAACAAACTGTAATTGACTGGACTTGGTCGAAGTAAGCTTGTGATTTGACTTTTTTTTTTTTTTTTTGCATGACATGTACATGAAAAGACAAAGACAGTAGAGACACAACTGGAGGAGAAACTTATAAAGTTTGACAGAAAATGATTATTTACTTCCTGATCAATGTGATACCAAAATAATCTGTGGTTTTCAATCAAATACTGCTGTAACTTGCAGTACTAGATCAATTTATCAACTGTATCCTTAAAAACCTTAAAACCATTCTGTTCTACCTAATAAATAAATAGTATTTATTGGCTGAAATTAAGAAACTAACAAGACAAAATTATAAAGCATGTAAAGAAAACGTTCGTCCTTAAAGGGGCCTTAAACATTTGCCCTGACTCAGCTTTAAAAAGGAAATACAGTATCCAGAGAAATAATGTAACTTTTAAGACTTCCATAAAGAATCCTGAAACCAAAAGCGCTCATTTCAATGACTTTTAGCTTGTGATTGTAAATCTGCCTGCAGGAATGTGGGATAATGAAATCCACTGCTCCTCATTTTCAGCTCCTCCGTGTGTTTGTAAGATGTCCTCCTGTGTAAACAACATCTCCTTCTCTGCTCGCATTAGAGCCGGGCTGAAGAAGCCATCACTGTCAGGGACCCGAGCCAACAGCCTCTTGCCGTATTAGTCCGCGTGTAATCAACTCGATCATTTCCATAAACGAGTCTTAAAGAGTTTTCGGTGGCATTCGGCCGGGAGAGAGCCGTGACCTGCTGCACTCATTGAAAAAAAAGCAGCTGCACACCTTCAATGAGACAATTATAGCCTGAAATCTCAGGGAATTTTTGTCCAGATTGAAGCTTGAAGCCTTCCAGTAAAGGCAGGAGGCAACAAGTACAATCCATCTTTCATAAGGAAGTAAATGACAGAGGGGCACAGATAGAGAGCAACGACAACAAACAGACCAGGCCTATTTAAGACAGGAACGGTGTCATGGCAACCAATAGCTATCTAATTGCAATGTGCCGCCCTTTTGCGTGTAGCTACAGTTACCACTAGCAACTGCAGGGAGAGACAGACAATATTGGAGATGAGAGAGATGCTTTGAGAGGAGGTCAGAGCTGCAGAAAAGGACAGATAATAACATTCAGAAGATGAAAGGAGATGGCCAGATGAAAATCCTCACACTTTCTGCACCTCTCAGCGTTAGGACACGCTCCATCAGTGCAGTTACGCGTTTAGCATTTGTCTTTCTGCTACTCTAAAACCCCCAGATGCCACAAATCTAAAAAACGCAGCTGACCGCAGAAAGTGAAAGGAGGCAGTCGGAGCGTCTCGAGTTCAGGTTTGGAGAGGATGTGGATGGAGAGGTTAGAGTCGCGACGGCTTTCCAGGATCCCTGCAGCGTCTGGGTGAGAAAGACAAACAGCTGAATCCGCGGCTTTACCGCCGCTTCCTCGTCTATCCACCTCTGTGAGAATCAAATGAAAGGGACTCTTTAATTTTAAGCTGCACCTTTGACTCCAGGGGTGTCAAAATCCAAAAAAACACTTTAGGTCGCGGTCTGAGCAGGATAAACATTTATTGAACACACTAAAGCTACATTTTTAAAACTTTAAAAAAGCAACTTTTTAACATTATTATGATTAAATAATAATAATTCCAGAATAAATCAACTTAAACCCTAAATAACTTTCAATATTTTACTCCACATAAAAATATATTTTTTTCAATTATACAAGTTAGAAATAGGCGCAAACATTGGACCACTAATAACAATAAAATAAAATGATCTGGAGGGCCTTGACTTTGTGTTTCACACCATCAGGATTGCTGAAAGTGCCAAGAGTTTGAACAAAAACCCACGGCGAGACTTCATTCCAGCCTGCATGAGGAGGTGAGGACCTCATCAACTGTATTTTTTTATCTGCTCCTGATTCACAACGATTTGAATAAAGAAATACTCAGTAAAACAAATAGATGCTGAATTTTCTTTGCATTTGTCTTCCATCTCCAGAAAATGCTACAAGTACATGTTAAAACCACAATTGTCATCGGAGTGGGTCTTTAATGCAGCAAAACATCTGAGGATCTTTGCTCAGACTGCTGCCCCCCCCCCAATGACACCCTCAGGTGAGCAAAAGAGACTAAATAAAACACTTTAGAAACACGAGGGCCTCTCAGGTCACAAAGACCCGGGTCAAAACGACACCAAACACAACTTCATCCTGTTTGAAATCATGTTTCTGTTTCTCAGACACTTCCATCAGAAGAAAAAATATTAATAATTGGGGCTGAGCAGACGTTCATATCTGGAAGGAGCTGGGTTGTTACGATAAATGAGGACTCTGATGATGGGAGGCCAGTCTGAAGGAGATAAACAAAGATCCACCAGTCACACACTTCCTGTTTACGCCCAGAGTTCAAAGTCTTGTTCAAAGCCGTTTCCTGAAATAGGTAATACAATCCTTTTTACTCGTAATGTGTCGGAACTGTTCCATGTGCATGCAGCTCTGAACTTGTAAATAAATAACTCAATTACAAACACCTAGATTATTCATCTATGTTTAAACTTGAAGCCTGAAGGGAAAAAGTTTAGTTTTTAATCATTCTAGAAACCTGAGAATCAATGGACACACATGGATAATTCACACACTGGTATTTTTTTAATTATTTGGAAAAAAATGTACATCTTGAGCATTTTTTCTATTCTCTATTTCTCTGAAGATGCATTTTAATTTACCTATTGAAGACTAAAGTCCCTCTCCGATCATCTCTTCATCTATTTTCAAAGCATTCTCAGTGGTTTTTAATTATGATCATGACAGAAAATCAAAAATCTGTAGTTTTCTAGAACTTAGTTTCTACAGGAGTTCATTAGAAATTCACCAGAACTGTAGGCGTGGAGCAACTCCGCCCCCACTTCCTGTCACCCATCCGTTTCACACTCTCCCAGAACCCCAACCTAAAACTACAACCCTTAGAAAAGCTATTTTAATCCTAAATTTCTCTAGATTTGTTTTCCGTCAAAAAAAGGCACAAAAATGTGTTAAAAACACAATTTTCAGGGGCGGGGCTACTCAGCTCCAAAAGCCACGCCTCCTCAGAGGAGACTGTGGAAACACAGGCTTCAGATCTACATGAAAAATGTTTTTTAAGACATTTAGGTTGTGGGATTTGGGTTTAAAACTTCATAATCATAATTAAAACACTAATAGGAACGTTTTTTTTTTTATTTTCATAGAGGGAGTTTAAGCTTTTCCGTCCGAATGTTCTGCATTAAATTCCAGATTGGGTGTTTTGAAGGATGTCCATCAAACTCTGCAAGGACAAGTAAGTGTTTACCATGACAAAGCAAAACTGTAAAAACCTAAACTAAAGTCGAACAACAGGGTGGCAAAGACATAGAAAGGTGTTTCTTTTTCCAGCAAGAAAATATCAACTCAAATCTGTTGTATGGATCAAAAATGTTCACAGAGTTTTGTTTTATTGGAAAGAATAGCTTCCATTAACCATATCTTGAAATTATTAGCAGTTTTGCACCATAATAATCAAGATATTGAATAAATCCACATCATATTCATCAGATTACAAACTCTCCGTTCAATTAGATGAATTAGCAAATAGCTGCAAACAGTCTTTTTTAGACCTCACAACTTTGCAACAATCCATTATTTCCCATTACTGTTATGATTAAGTCATATGCAATTCTTCTATTAACTCTTGCACAATTATACATATTGCCTTACTCCATCAACTATCATTTAAATCAACAATTCCATGTGGTCTGTTGGAGAAGAAGAAAAGGCACAATTTATGCTAAAAGCTGTATTTAACCTTAATTGCTGTAATTGGTGTTTTTCAATGGCTAAAAATTACAGCGTACTGTTTGAACATATTAGATTTGTGTGATATTGCACGTATTATTACCCAACACATTGTTGTGTTTTAAATATTATACCCATTATTTCTGCAGATCTCTACCTCCGCCGTGTTCGTTTGCTGGGGTTGCAGCATTTTCGCCGATAAGTGAAAGGATTTGTCGATTAAAAAGATCTCGTTGAAGGAGAACTTTATCCCTGCGGGAAAATAGGACAAATGAATTGCATAAACATGCCCTGATGGAGCTTGGCAGGAGAGTTTCTGCCTCACATCAAAACTTAATCAACAAATAATGCCAATCTAGTACCTGCTGTTATATTAGCATGTCTTGTTTTATTTATTTAGAGGATTTTAAATGTTTTTCTTTGTTGTTTTGAGGTGATAAATGATTAGAAATAACCATGAAGTGCCACTTTTGACTCCTCCCAGGTGTAAACCACCTGTAAATCTGGCTGTAGAATAATGCAGAGCCTCCTGTTGTGTTTGCTGGCACTTTGTGGCCATCTTGGATGGCACGCCACCGCCGCCGTCTCCCACACAGTCGAGGTAAATGCGCTGAAGCCGAAGCTTTGTTGCTCAGAGAGGAGACACGGCGCTTTGTGAAAGCAGTGGTGCTTTCGGCAGTGGAGGGGAGGTGGGGAGGAAGACGAGCTCCAGCCTGCAAGCCCCAGACGGGCTGGCTCCGGAGGGGCTGCACCCAGGCACAGAGCTGCCTTTGTCAGGGTAATTATCCTGACGCTCAGCCCTTCGCTGGTGCAGCCACTGGTCGCTGGTGTGGTTGAGGCTCTAGTGCCACCTCTCACCGCTGGGGAGAGGCTGTCACTGTACCCCCTCTTGAAGTCTCACGAAGTCACAAAACATTTGCACTTTTACCAAAACGAGAATGAATTTGTAGCATTGTCACCACGCTGCCAGTCCTGGCGGCGCTGAGCGTCTGATAGAATCTTCCAGCTTTCAGCAGCCGCCAGGGCCCCAGCCAGGAGGGACAAGAAGACGGGGAAGGAGACAGCCCAGGTATCTGGCCGCATGTTTGTGTGTGCGCGGAGGAACCAAAGGATTATCCTGCAGGAGTTAAGTGAAGCCTGTCCAAAACCAGGAGCTCTACCCAGCTGTTGAAACGCCCTCCGCTGACTGCAGTCGCTGTGTCAGAAAGGTGGCAGTTTGCCAAAGGGTTAGAAGCAGGAACTCTGTAGGCCTGATGATTTACTGTTGTTTATGATGACAGACAAGGAGCCACCTTCTTCAGACCGTCTGTCTGTTTCTGGTTGTCTTTTTCTTTGAGACGCCCATTCACCTGCTGCTGAACACCCCGTGTTTGAGGTGGAGAAGTTTGTAGTTTGAGAAAATAAGTGTTAGTGGCTTAAATATTTATGGAAAGACCATTTTTCTTACCCCGTGGGCATATATATGTATTTTTTAAGAAAATCTACCAATGTGGTAAGAAATTCTGTTTCTAACAGGCCTCTTATTGCAGTGTAATGATCGATTTTACTGGAGCAAATAATAGTATAAAGCATGAAACTTCATCAATGGAGACTTTTTTAGAGATCTATATCTTAATAAAGAATGAAATCATCTACATTTTTTCATTTTTACTTTCATTATTTAAAAATTTGATTAAATCTCCTGAATTTTTATCATTTATTCCTCAGAGAGAAAGATCTTACATCTTACAGGAGATGATGGAGGGATGGGGAACTGTTTCTATACTGAACAAGAACTCTCTCACCTGGAATGTTTTAAATATTTAATATTCCATCCATCTATTGTTCTACATTCATTGTTTTACTTTTACATCTGTAGTGGTTCAACACAATAAAGTTCTCTAAAAATTGCACGATTATTTGGGCAGGTAAGGCATCTTCTCTTTCCTGCAGGGGAATAATAGAAAAGCGTAAAAAGGTTAAAAGCAAATTTTTGTTTTAATTAAGTACACAAGTTATTTTTTTTTTGCTGTTTTGTTTTTAAAGGGCTAAAAGAAGAATAAAATACTTAAGTTTGTGCTTTCCTCACTAAATTTGATAAAAAATGTATGAAATGAGGAAAATGATATAAAGTGAGGCAGTATACTTGAAGCTTACTATTTACCTATATTGTAAACTTAAAATGTCTGAAGGAGTTACTTCCTATACAAAAAGTTCACACATGGCAGGGTGACCAAACAACAGCCCATTAATTGAATTATTTCATCTGGCTTGCCAAGCTAAAGTAAAAATAATAAATTCAACAATCCTTATAAATATTTTATATTTTATCGTCTTCTAATAGATTGTGCTCTACACATAAACAGACCTTTTCTTTGGGTGCAGAAAGTTATTTGATGGGGACCTGGCTGCAGACAAGAGGGTGTGACATCATTCGGTGGAAGAGGAAATTCCACTAGAAATGTTACATTATTAAAGCTTTTTACATAAAGAAACGATTTATTGTGCAAAATGAGTTTAAAATCGTGCAAAAACAACATTCATTTTATTCCTTTCAAAGTTGACATTCATAAAAGTGTTCAGATTTGTAAAACTGTTAACCCTTTTATATCCCAGATTTAGCTCCAGTGTTTACATTCTTTCAACTACCATATCTTTTTAACCCTTAACGTGATCATTGTGAATGGACCTATTCTGTTGTAGAGAATAGCAGCTTTGTGCCAGAATGCAACAGAAATTAGTTACCAATTGATGAAAGCTGTGTTAAAGTGTTGCATATCAGTGCAAAGTCATTTTAAAGTGTTGGATATCAATGAAAATACACTTCAAAGTGTTGCATATCAGTAAAAAAAACATTTTAAAGTGTTTCATATCAGTCAAAAGCCGCTTCCAAATGTTGCATATTAGTGAAAAAAACACTTTAAAGTGTTGTATATTGGTGAAAATACACTTCAAAGTGTTGAATATTGGTGAAAAAAGACTTCAAAGTGTTTCATATCAATGAAAAAACCCTTTCTTAGTATTGCATATCAGTGGAAAGCTACTTGAAAGTGTTGCTTATAGGTGAAAAGCCATTTTAAAGTCTTGCATATCGGTGAAAATACACTTCAAAGTATTGCATATCATTGAAAAGTCATTTTAAAGTATTGGATATTGGTGAAAATACACTTCAAAGTGTTCCATATCAGTCAAAAGCCGCTTCCAAATGTTGCATATTAGTGGAAAGCTACTTGAAAGTGTTGCTTATAGGTGAAAAGCCATTTTAATTTCTTGCATATCAGTGAAAAAACACAGCATATTGGTGAAAAAAAACACTTCAAAGTGTTGCATATCAATATAAAGCCGCTTATCTCTACGTATCAACTGATTTACGTTGATCACAAAAGGAGTTACGGTATGTCAAAGGACATAATCGGCTTTGACGAGAACAAAGTTTAAACATCTAAAACAGAAAACTAAAACATATTTGTGTGGGTCGTCAGATAAATGAATCTTTTTCACAAAAACAAAGTACTTTTTAACTGAAATCGAGAGAAGGGCGTGAACCTCCCATTCCGGGCTTTCACTTCCGGCTAAGGATGTCTAGACACCATCTTGTTTTTGAAGCCTGTTCTTCTTATCGGTTATTCTGCATTCATGTGGTGTTGAACGTTGTTTTTCTGATGCTTCTGTGTGTTTTCCAAGAGGGACATTTTTACAACCATTCGTTTCTCTAAGTTTGCATTTTTCCCTGAGGAACATCAACCCATCATTGCAATTAGCACTAAAATGGAAACAAAAGCCATAAATTTGAAATATGTTTTTCTATTTATTTATTTTTCTTCTTTTATACGGTGAATTACCCATCATGCCACACACCTGGTTTTGGTCCGGACCTTCTGTCTAATTTTAGAACCCTTTGTATCCCCTGAGTCAAACCAGCCCATCCCTGGTTGTACTTAAGTACCTTCAATAAAAAATCCTCAAGTGTACTACTTTTTTCTTGGGTTTTGATGAAACATCAATCTGTTGTGGAAAAAATGAACACAATGAGGGTGAAACAAAACAGATGTATTCAGTAAAAGTCAAAAATGCAGTGGAAAGTTTACTTCTTTATTAACCTCTTTTCACGCAGGTTGTGTGATTAGTGAAATTGTTGGTTTTTGTCGCTCTTTTGAAAGTGTTTTTGACACTTTCAAAGCAGTTTTTGTCATCAAATCCACACATTCTGTTTGTCCATAACTTAAATCCTTTCAGACGGTGAAGTCTGAACATTTCAACCATGTCCCAACGAGTAAAAGGCTTTCCACATTCAGAGCCACGACAATCCTGAAATTACATCTTTAGTCAAGTTTCGTTTGAACTAAGTGTGCAAGCAGGTCTCACTCTGCTTCTGCCTCGTCTTGCAGCGACAGTAGCAAAGCTCTGAGTTTGGAAGCGAGACGGCTCCTGACCGCAGGCTCCATGGCGGTAGCAGCTAATTAGAGCGCTGCTCAGCGAGTGGGGACTGGGGTTTTGGAGCTGTGAGCAGGGAAGCGCCTCAGATGCTTGCCAGCCAGGCCGGCAGGAATGTTTTCCAATCCCTATGTACACACACGAGCGTGCACGAGCATTCTTTCATGTTTCAGTCACTCTGCGAGAAAGTAAAGTAACAATTTCTACATGTGCACGCAAATGGCTGATGGCTACCAAAGCAGGTGGAGAAAGACTTGTTCCTTCTTAAAATCTCAAGTCAATTTTTTTATTTGTTTCAATGTAAAGCGTATGTCCTTCACAAAACTTTATTTTTCTAATTTACAGACACATTTATCATCCGTTTCTGTATTCTGGCAGTTATGGTTTTACAGTCAGAACAGGAAATTGAATTACACGCTTGGTTTGTGATGCCTTTTTTAGCTCTGCTTTACACTGTTCTGTCAAAAAAGCAGCGCTTTGCTTCCTCCAGTTCACATTAGTTACATTACTAATAAAGGAGAAATGCATTTCTCCTCTCCTTTGCTCAGTGCAGGTGGTCAGTCGGGCTCGGCGGGTGTCACCGCGCTCTCTAATGCCGAGTTGATCAGGCTCGCTGAATAGCTCGTTTGGCTGCTGCAAAAACTAAGAAGTCAGAGTAAATCGTCAAGAGGGCAGTTGATGGTAATGACCGAGCCATCAATGATTGGGCCCATTCATGGCTGAAGTGGCTGGCGTGGGGGCCTTGCAGGCACTCCCTTCAGACAGCCTGTCACTTTCCGTGGCACACGGGGCACAGTGTGCATTGCTCTCATTACCGGCCATTGTCTGGTTCTTTCAAACGGCTCTAAGAAAAGTGGAGGAGAGAGGAAAGTAAGAAAAAAGGCAGAGATTAAATAATGGTCTGGATTGGTTGATGGTGAAGTGATAGGAGCTGGCCCCTTCTGGTGTGTTGTCTGCGTGCACGCCGCAGACTTTACTGCGAGATGGTCAAGATTCAAGATGATGTGTATTTAAGGGGAACAAAGAGCGTCAAAGCACTCTTTCAGGACTGTATGCACGTCTGCACTAGATTGCACATGGCTTCTCTTCACATCATTTATTTCGGCTGATTTCAAATCGCCGTTTTATTTAGAATCAAACACATTCAAAAGGTATGGCTGAGTGGCTCCTGTATTCTCCAGCTGGTGGTCTCACTGCTGCTGACCCCGGTCCATGTGATCACAAGGGGAGGTGCATGCTCGCCCGATCCCTTGCAGCCTGGTGAAAGCTTCTGGAAGATTTTTGCAAAATGGGAGAAGAATCTGAAGGTAAATAAATGTAAAAGGAAGGGTTGAAGAAACAATCAAACTTTGCTGCAAATATCTCCCCTTCAATATTCTGGATTTGTTGTTTGCATTAGGATCTCTAATCTAACCTTAGAATGCTTCTAATTTTTGTGTCATCTTCTGTAAATAGTAAAAAAAATTTATTAATGTTAAAGCAGCAAAGGTAAAGCAGAAATTGTGCAAAGTGGCATAAAAGACAAGGATTTTTGTATTTATTTTTTTCTTTTAAATTGTATTTCAACTTATAAGTATCTTGATTATCAAAGAGACTTCCTTCTCTTGTCTACAAATGAAAATAAATCATAATTTGTTTGATCATAATGAGTGAAATGTGAGAGAACTGCAAATATATTCAGGTAAAATGTCTTTTCTAACAAGAAATAAGCTTGAAAACAGTAATGTGTAATTAGTTTTGTATGTATTGCACATAAAAGGGGCAAAAAAACATTTTTTTTTCATTTTGGTCTCTTTCCTTTCCTCAACAAAAGATGCCTTGTGTTGTTTTGATGTATTATGTTTATGTTTTTCCTGTGGAAATGAATAAAAAAAAACGTTTATCACTAAAGTTTCTCTGGTTTGGACCTGAAACCCAGATTTCTGTCATATTCCAGGATTAGTGAGTGCAAAATATAATTAATGACAGCTGTTAATTTAGTTTCTAGCTATTACAACTACTACAGAGGAATCTTCTTTTTACTTAAACAAAACTTACATTTACGTCAGTCTTTTACTAATCTCAGAATAATAAAGTGAGCATATTCATCCAAATAAAAATTGTGTTTTTAAACATGTTCTTGTAAAAATTTTTCTGAGGATGAAGGATACAATTATGTTCAAAGTGGCATTTCTGAGCATTTCTTCATTTAAATCGTTGAGAATCAGAACCATACACAAAAAAAATGGTGTTTGGGAAAAAAAAAAAGAAAGAAAACGTATTTGTGATGTAGAAAATCCACTGGGCGGGGCACAAGCTCCCTGTTCCAAGCTCTCAGAAACAGGGAGTGGAATAGGGGGGAGGGGTCACTTCAATGGTCCCGCCCACAAATCAGAAGTGAATTTCTAATGAACTACTGCCACTCTGCAGAAACTAGGTCCCAGAAAATGACACAGATCTTGTGATTTTGCCTAAAGTGCTGGATTATCTAGTGCCCTGAATTTTAAAAGCAGTTTGGACACCTTGTTCACTACTTTTTTTTCAATCTTCTAAACGCCTGATGTGATGTCACTGATTTCACAAAGTGAAAATCAAATAAATAAGAACATTTCATGACGTTTATTTGTGACTCCACTGTGTTCTGATGATGAAAATGTGGATCATTTAATAAAAAATTTCATTTAAACACATTTTTTTTGCAAAAAAAGGTTCGACCACAGTGCATTATGGTCTGTATTAGCTAATAGAGTGAGCATCGATGCACTCTAGGTTTTTGCAAAGACTTCTGGGAAATTTCAAGTGCACTCAATTTTGGAATAATACATTCAGACAGCACAAGAAAATTGTGAACGCACTATTTAGTGAGTAGTGAAGGAATTCGGACATAGCTTTGAGCTTGTTTGTAACATGCTACACGTTAGCCACTTTAGAAGCGTTAGCCGTGTTAGCATTTTACAATACCAGTACCTCTCAACCTTAATTGCAGCATTAAAAAATGTTTTGAGACCAAATAAAGTAAATATTTCTGTGACTACAGGAAGTCTCAACCTTGCTAATAACATTTAAAATGAAGTCCAACACCTCTACATGCTAGCTGTGTTAGCATCTTGACAATAACACCTGACCCAACATTTTAACAAACAAAAGAACAACCAAAATGAACCTATAAATGATCCGATCAGGATTACAGGACACGCTGTCGTTTTTTGAAAAAGATTCAAGCATTTGAGTGCACCTTGTAGTACGTAAAATACCATCAAAGGTCCGAACAGTAGAGTTAAACAAACCCATTCTCCTCTGCTGAGGAGAAGAAAATACCACAGGACCAAAAACAAATCTGGTGAGTGAACGCTGACAGACTGAAGCTCGTCTTTCACGCTCGGGATGTGACAATTTTCTCCAGCTGGACTTTCCCTGCACCATCATCAGAACAGATAGCTCTCATTTGAGCCGGTTACTTTCTCTCAACTTGTGGGACTGAGTCATTTTTACAGCTCAGAACGGGTCACTGAAAGCAATAATTCACTCCTTCTGTAAGGCTAAGAAGCTGCTGGGGAAAACAGAGCGGCCCGCTCCTTTTAATGGACAGCTGACACTGTGTTGCACATGCACACATCCCAGTGCATATTACTTTTACATATAGCACCCTCTCTGCCAAAGGCTCCCAGTAACATAAAATCAACTGCAGATCCAGTCTGTGCTCAGTGTGGTCTGGACCGGGTCCCTGTGTGCTCCTTTGTTGGCAGCCAACCCGAAAGCTCAGTGTGAAATCTGTGAGGGATTTGATTTAGTTTTGCCCTCATGGAAAACTGTTCCACTTTTGATTGTCTATTATGATGTTTATTTCTGTGGGGAACTAAGTTAAATTCAAGGATATTCATTTGAGATTCAATAATGCTCATAATAGAAGTCCCATCTGTTCACACTTTGCACCCCCTCTTCCATTTTTTTACTCTCCCACCTTTTAACATGTACCCCCCCCCTCCCCCCAATCCCCCCTCTTTCTATTCGCCGCAGAAACCCGGCTGGCGTCGAGCCCACCTCAAGTCTAGCATCAGCCTGCCGGCGCCCAACCTCAACCACACTGGAGGCTGCAGGTTGGCAGAGGCCGCCGTTCGCTGGCATGGAATCTAAACTTGGACTCGGTCTCCCCACGGTTCATGAGCGCTGAGCGCGTGTAAAGGCGAGGGCCTCTTCACACACTCACCTCATCTCATTCATTGTTTTCTCAGAGTTGGGAGTCATTTATTGAAAGCTGAACGCTGTCTGGAGGCGTCCCAAAACTGCTGGTGATCAAGCAAAGCTTGTTCTGATGAGGTCCAGTTCTGGAACAGGAGGATTGGATTCCAGTTCATCTAGTCAAAGTTGGAGTAACACACTGCAACTAGATTCTAATATGAAAATACCTTTAAATCTGAAACATTCAAGATATTTTAGGTTTTAAGTTGCTTTAACTTCTCTTTGCTCTACACGTGTCAAAGTCAAGGCCCGGGGGCCAGATCCGGCCCACCAGATCATTCTATATTTTTGTTATTAATGGCCCGATGTTATCTTAACATATTGCTCATTCTAATTTCTAACTCGTCACATAATGGCTAAGGACCCCTCCATGTCAAAAATGGTCATTTGGGAGTCCCTAACTCGTTGTTTTTTGACGTGTTGACTATTTCACTTAAATCAGGGGTCCCCAAAGTCTGGACCGCAAATCGGTACCAGTCCAGTACTGGGGCATGGACCACACCGGTATCCTAACCTTCACTCAGTACCGGATGTGGGTCGGTATTGGGCATGGGTCGGTTCCAGACGCGGACCTGGTTAGGATTCAGGTACTGGTGCCGGCCGAGTCCCGAGGTTTGGACTGTATTAAAAAGTTACATCTTTAAAGTTTTAAAAATGTAGTTTTAGTGTTTAATAAATGTTAATCCTGTGTTTTGAAATTGAGTTTGACACCCCTGTTAAACATCTTTCAAAGGTTTTCCCAAAATAACCAGTCAAGAATTTTTTTGTCTAATTTAGATCTAGAAATAAGGGCGTGGTCCAAACCTTTTATTCTCCACAGAAACACAAGAAGAAAACAACTTGGTTTAAGACCCCCCAAAAAACCTCAAATTGCTGAAGGTCATAAGAAACACTGATTTTTTTCATCCATTCACTCATCTTTCTGGCGCTTTTTTTCCCTTTCGGGGTCGCGGGGGTGCCGGAGCCTAACCCGGTTACTGAAGGGGGAAGGCGGGGTTCACCTCTTTAAATTTAAAGATGGTCATACAAATGTCAACAAGTTAGACTGGAATTCATGGATATAATTTTGAGGGAAAAAATGTTTGGTTTATGCTCTAAAAATCTAGTTTTAGATTTTATGAGGATTTATTAAGATGGGTCAACTTGGAATTCAATCCTATTGTACTTTTGTTCACGTTTTGTTCTAAAATTAGTCATTTCCACTTATTAAACTAGTTTTGTCACTGTGATCAAAATGAACTAAAATCACATAAATAAAAACAAAAAACTAAGTTTTACTTAGAACTTGTAAAAAATGCTAACTATTGGGCTATATAATTATTCAATTAGAATTTAACACATTTTTTAGCTTATTTTTCCCTTTTTGAATGCTTGTGTGGAATTCATCATTTCTAGATTTTAAAAACATTTTATTAAGTAAAACATTCTTGCTGCATTAACATCTTTTTACAACTTTTTAATGATTGTCTTAAGATTAGTGTTCGCCACCTCTTTTTGTAGTGTACTTACTCTTGCATCTTTTTGCATTTGAAAATAGTCAAACTGTCCACCATCAATAGATGTTTCAGGTAAATGTGGAGAAATCCAGAGAAATATGTTCATTTTAAAGTTATTTTGTTCAGAGGACCTCCTCTAACTAATTCAATGATTTGATTGCAGCCTGATGCTCTGGAGCCGCATGCTTGTCTTTGATGCCTCTATTGAGGCTGTTTGGCTGTAAAGAAAAACACTTTGAATAAACAACCGATTACTTAAGTTTTGTCATTTGTGTTTAGATTTTTAAACTGAAGTGATCTTATATTAATACAATAAATCAAGTTTATTAAGTCAATAAATGAAGTTTTTTTTCTACCACTGACATTACACTAAAATCAAGATGTCCCGTGAAATATTCAGCTCCTCAAAAATTCAAACAAACTGAGCAAAATGATAGTTAAAAGCTAACTCTACTGTCTGCGCTGTTCATTATTAGAAAAAAATAAAACAATTAATATCTTTTGCTGCACAATAGTCTTTTAAGGTTGATAAATTCATTTACATATGTGGGTTTTTCTTTAAATTGGATTGTCATGTTTATATTCAATGGTAGAAGGAGAACAATTATGACAGTGGATTAATAATCATAAAAAAATGTCCTGTTTGATATAATTTTGCTGCATTTTTTATATTCAAATACATCCGCTGCAGCACATCCACATGGTGTATTTTATTTTGAAAGGAACTACCATCTAAAGTCCAAGAAATGTAAATTGCTTTATATTGAAAAATATAACGCTGTAATGATTCAATTATTCTAAATATTTAAAGGCTAATTTTGATGATAAATAGTTTAAATGCTACAAAAACTTCAATAAAGGGTGTTTTTCTAAAACAATACAGAGGAACTATCTGGCTCCAATGGTTGTTTTACAGAGTCTTAAACAGAAAGGTAGTTATTTAAATATGAATATATTCTGAATGCATGTAATGTCTGTTGTTGTAAGATGTTTTTTGTAAGTCTATGACGCAGATGCACGTGTTTCTGAGGAGGTTTTGTAGTGGAAACGGTATTTATTAATGTTTAAATGTATGGTACGTAGGTGTGACGGCGAGTTCGTTTCATAGCTCAGAGAAATGCAGCACAAACATGCGAAGAGGTCGTTTTTTTTGGCTTCTGCTTTAATAGGAAACAGCCAAGGTAAACAGCGACACTCTGAGTTACAATATAGCTCTTTTCCATATAGTTTCTTACAGGAGAAATGAATTCTTAAACTTTAACATGGCGGTGAAGACGTCTGCCACGGGGTTATCTGTAATGAGGTGCGGCATGCAGACGACACAAAGAAGAAGCGCAACGAAAAAGGGGGTGTAAACGATGGACGATGGTTGTGGGACACCAGCTTGTTTTAGCTTTCAGCCTTGTTACAGTACACAGATCTTCAGAAGGCGGCCACTCATTAGACTATATGCTCACCGTTTGCTAAACTTACTGAACAAACGAGGACACAAACACTTAAAGAGAAGAAACGTCACATTACAGCATCCTGTCTACCTCGAGGAGAAACAGACATGTTGGATCCCGTCTATGAAGCCAGCTCCATAGGTCCTTCTTCCTCGCCGTCCGCCCGGTTGGCGCGAATCTCCATCAGGGTGCAAGCGAAGCGCGCCCAGTCGTCGGCATGAGCCACCGAGAGCTGCAGGGGTCAGAGAAACGTCAGATATAGTCGTCTACTCCTGGAATATGTAGGCAGAGAGGCTAAAAACAGTAGGAGGAGCATCATGGTCAAAATCCTTTATTTAATAAAAAGCTTTTTTTTTTGAGTGATTGCTTGAGTAAAAGTTATTCTTTCCTAAAAAAAAATGGGCTAGAAAGTTGAAATTTAAGGTCTGAAATATAAAAGAATTCATAAACAGAGTAAATTTTACATAACTACATAAAAACCCAGTAATGCAAATGAAGCCCAACGATGTAAAGGATCAGTTCTTTATAACAACCTTAAACGGTAAGAGTTACAAACACGGTTGAAAGGAAGTTTTATTCAAAACCTACTAAACTAAATGTGCAGTAATTGAGTCATTTTATAAATAAGTTAAACTGTTAAAAAGACTGAAAAGGCCAGAACTTCTGATCAAATAACAGAAAGCATTCAGTTATTATTTGCATTTTTAAAACATATTTTATTATGTGGTTTTATCTTTTTCATACAGAAAACATGACATTACTGAGTTTATCTAACAGTGGTTTAACATTAAAAACCAACTCGAATGAAAACAATGTTTTTGGTGTTTTTAACATGTTCTTGTGACATTTTTATTTTTATTTTTTATTACCTTTATTTCACCTAGAGGATCAAATGAGAAGAAATTCTCATTTACAATGAGAACCTAGCAAGACGTTCCAGCAAATGAAAGAAAATTAAGATTAAAATAGCATTTCTGAGAATTTATTGTCATTTTAAGTTTAATTTTACAAACAAAACTAATTGTAAAAATTAAATAAAACCTATAAACCAACTAACAAACAAGACATAACATCGCGTAACAAACATAACACACGTATTGAACAACAAGACAAAAATAAGGACAAAAAAGGAGGAAAAACCTGGAAAAAGGTAACAAAAGGAGTCAGATTTTCACTGAGCTTCTGACTATTTGTTAACTAATTTATCTATGTTAGGGAGCATGTCCACAATCATATGCATGCATTGTTTACTAAGTTACTCATTTGTTTCTTCATTAAACAAGCGTACAGATTTAAATGTTACTTACTCCACTTCACTCTACTGTTAAAATGTCTACTTCCATTTGAATGGTTATGGTTATATATATGAAGAAAATTGAGCTCAAGGTTGCATTTTTTTTTATTTTTATTTTTTTATTAAAAAACGTTCCCAGTAATGTTTCAATTACGATTAGGATGCTTTTGACCAAAATCCCACAGCCTAAATATCTTGAAAACCCATTTTTCATGCTGATCTGAAGACTCTGTTTCCAATATCTCCTCTGAGGGGGCGTGGCTTTGGGAGCTGAGCAGCCCCACCCCCGCATAGTCTGTCTGCAACAGGTTTATTCACAGCAATTTAAAAAGGAGAAATACTCAGAAATCCAAAAACAAAATGATTTCTGAGTACATTTGTTCTCTTTCAAAAGAAAAATGCAGCAAATACATGTTAAAAGCTAAAAAAAAACATGATTTTCATGGAGGGGACTTTAAAGACCACTGGGAACACTTTTACAATAGATTAAAAGATGATCGGAGTGGGTCTTTAACACTTAAAAAAAAATCCCTAAAGTGATTCTGAATTAATGACTTCCTGTTTCAGATCCTCAGCAGAACCGGGTCATACTAGCAGATCCAGGATGTTCAAGCGTTCCTGTCTTTTGCTGAGCTCAGTGGGAGTCAGAGTGAAGCTTTGGACCCGTTCACCAGGCCACGCTGTGAATCATCATGAACCAACAACCCACTGCCGCCTGGGCTTAGCAGGGGGCCTCCACCAGAACCTCATCTATATGGTGCAACATATACATTAGCCACACACTAACAGAACTCAGAAGGTCTGAATGGCCCCAGAATTTTATCAGAACTCTGCTGCTCTGAGCTTTTAATAACAAGAGTTTCAATCTCTATGCTAAAACGATTTGTTTAGAGTAAAATAAAAGAGCTAAAGCAGTTTGTGAGGTTTTCCTTTAGAGAAAAGGTCCTGAGGTTTGACTTTTTCCCAGGACTCTTCTCCAGTGCTCACATTCCGTTCCTGGTTTTGGCCACATGGGCGAGTTAGCAGTGAGGTCCCGCCTCCACCAGCCCAACATGCACACATAACACTGCAGTCGTAAAAGCTCTCAGCCCTGCTAAGTTTTATTGATGACTCTTCCTTACCAGCGACGAGGCCACCAGCTCTGCTGAGCCTCTTTACCGTCACCGCACCACCAAGAGACGCTAAAATTAGCCAGGGAGCTAGGCTAGCGCACTGTCATATGGGGATTCTAACCAGAGACGGTTAAATATGGGAGAATACGGCGGCAGAGGACGGGCGGCCACATTTTACAGGAACATGAGAGACAGAGGGAAACAAATCCAAATGTAGACTCATGGAAGAGCTGGCAGTTTGGTAAATATACAGAGCCAACAGCGGTTTTACTGTAAAAAGGAAAAAAAAAAGCTTTTTTTGGACTTACTGAGATGCCAGAGTAAATATATATATACATATATATATATATAAAACCCACTGACATTCATTCAAATATTTAAATGGGACTAAAAATAAATGACAATAAATGTGTGACTTCCTTACTTTGATTGTTAGATAACTTTTTTCTAATATTTCATGTGAAATTTGACCTAATTTTAGTTGCATTGATAAAGAGAAATCTACTTTGGAGCCTTAAAGTTCATTTTCTTTTACTAAAACTTGACACATAGTTTGCTCTTTTCTTCCACCCAGACTCCAATTGAGCATCATTTACTGAGAAACGGATTCTCTCAGCTTTACAGCAGTAATTCAGAATGTAGTGGAACTTCTTTTAGGAATAGTAGAGGACTCAAATGCAGGAAGCTTTAGGACGACGTCATGAATGGGAGAGAAGGGCGGAGCCTCAGAGATAGAGCCGTTTTACTTCCTGTTATGAAAAGAGTCTACAAAACAACGAGTATTTCATAAATAATTTGTTTTTTATTGTTCCAAAGGTAATTTACGATCATCTACATGGATATAATTTACTTTGAAAGACTTAAGAAATTCATAGTATGGCCCCTTTAAAGCTCTTTATAACACCTGAAAACAAACATTTATTACAACAGAAAACAAAACTTGAATTAATCTAAGAAAAAAAAAGATCAAATAAACTAAAAAATCTTCACACCTTTAGCAGATGACTATATATTGTTTAACCCAAGTATAAAATAAATGAGCAATAATAGTAATTAAAATTATTAGTTTAAATGCAATTAAATTCACTGATTTTTTTTTTTATTTTAAAACCTTTTTGTATTATTTTGAGAACCTGTGTCAGATAACTCCTTTTTTAATCTGAATAAATATAGACGTTGTGCTATTAAGATTTTAAATTTCTAAAATTAAAATCTGCTGTTTTTTGGGTTTGATTAATGATCACTTTAAACGCCACATAAGATTGTATGAATCTAGGTTTTTGTATGTAGTTTACCCTAAACACTGTAAAGCTGCGGCGCATTAAGACGCATAACATTCATACCTCTCCAGTATCGTAGATCCAAACTCGACCTTCTGAGTCGCCCACCGCCACCTCCTTCCCTCCAGACGACCAGCGGACTCTGTTGAGAGCAGAAGCTCCTTCGATGGTCACGCTTGCAGTTGGTACCTCAAAACGGGGAAAAAAAGTTTGAAGAATTAGAGCAGGGATGGGCAAACTTACGGCCCACATTAAACTATATAAACCAGCCCGCCAAACTGGAATAAATCAAATTGATAATCCTTAATAATGTTTTATTTTCCCTGTAATTATGATGTCTCCCCATAAAATGCACTCAACAAAAATAATGACCTTTGTTTCGGTGCAGGAAGTTATTTTGCTATCGTGTGGTGTTGAAAGATTTGACGTTCATGTGTATTTTCTGAGTCAGAAATTCATTTTTTTCAATCATTCCAACACCACATGAACCCAGAATTTCTCTAACTGTCCCTGAAGAGCATCATTGATACAATTGGCACCAAATTAAGAACAAAAGCCACTGTTTTTTAAATAAAAAGTTCCAAAATGTTCCGTTTTAAAATTGTAATTTTCAATTAGAATTCCAGTTTTCGTCCAGATTCCATGTTATTTTTAAAATAAGCCACGCATCAGCTCCTGGTCGGGCCCTCCTGACAAGTTTTAGAACACTCTGTGGTCCACCTGTCAAAAAGCTAACCCACCCCTGCATTAGAGCACTTCAAATGTTTTCTTTTTTTAATATTTGTGGCTCAAACTTATACTTTTCATGTCTTTTTTTGCTGCACAAAATAGACTAAAAAGCAAAAAAAGCTGTTGCTGCTTCATAAATATAAAAAAAAGTATACTTTTCAATGCAAAATCTTCTTGGAAGACGATTACACACCTGAAAATATCCTGGAGGGTTTAAAATAGCCACACACAGTAAGAAAGTCTAAATCCCATTCTTTGTGAAGGGATCGCACATTAAAATTGTGTTTATTATTCAGCACATGGAGATAATGAGCTGGAACAAAGATCCACTTTCAAGCTGAATTAAATCTGCTCTGAAATGAGGGAAAATACCACCAGAACCATAAGTGGGGAACAAGAATTTTTATAAAGCGCTCCAATGATGCCGCAAAAACAAACAAGAGAAATGTTTGAAATGTAATATTACAAATAATAATAAAGGACAATATTGGCAATTTAGCCTATCTTAATTTACTAAAGAGCATCCACAACGTATATACACTATATATATAAATATATATATATATATATATATATATATATATATATATATATATTTGGAATTAAATGAGTGAAATTAAGATCTACTCTTGTAATGTGAACCACAGCTTTTACTCGTGGAACTGGAATTATTTTCAATGTTCCATAAAGAGAGAAACCATTTTTTTAGAAGCCACATTAGGAGCACAAATTCGTCTGAATCTATTGTAAGTTACCAAAACAAAGCTGTCACATGACAAGCGCTCCATCAACTGGACACACACAGAGCTATTTACTCTATAATAACCATGTTTGTTTGAGCGGATGCTCTGCTTAGTGCTCATGTTGCATCTCTAAAAACTTAAAACCATCTGCAGTGCTTCCATAAACTGTTCCTGACATGTGGCAGGCGGGTCTGACACATGTCACTAGTGGAGACAGAGGCCTTTGGCACACCGAGTCCTCGCACACCAAGCCTCTGTGCATTTAAAGCAGCGCTAACCACAGACTCGCTGCCATTAGCCCGCTAGCTTCCACAGCTCTGCAAGAGTGCATCTGCACGGAGCGCCTTCAATTGCCTGTGTGTTTCTGCGTGTGTGGTGGAAATGAGAACCAGGCGCGCTGCACGTCTCCGTTAATGTTGTTATGACTGTGTGTTTTTAATATGATGGCAACAATGGAAGCTTGTTGCTATTAGACTGACTGTGTGCGAGCGTGTTTGCTGCATCCGTTTGCGTGAGCGTGCGTCTGAGCAAATGTTTCCCATAAAGCACATTGTTAGCCGGGTTAGGCCGCCAATAATGAACTCTTCATCTGTCTGAAAAAGGCTCCTGTTGAGGGGAACCATGGGAAACACGGCATCTGTGCTGCAAAACAAGAACTTGGAGGGAAGATGCATCTTTGAATTTATTCAGATTTTTTTTTTTCCTACAGGCTGCAGTGTGGAGAAAATGACATCAGTGAGGGGATATTATGAGAGCGGAGGTGGGGGGTTGGAGGGAGGTGTATCTGTAAAGATTCAGACTTGTATTAAAGTGTAAGTCACTGTGGGTGTTGTCTCCATGGTAACCGCGAGAGAAGAGGATTGAAAGGATCCTTTCTACTTTTACCTGAATGATCAAAGATGCCAATGTAGTGACAAAGTATGACTTTCATAATCCTAGAGCGTTGCATTTATGTTTACACAGAGTTTATGAAAAGAACGTATTAAGAAATACCTTAATGAACCTGATGAAGTCATATTATCTTAAGCAAAATTCAGGTTTGTATATGTTTGAAAAAATAAAACTTGGTGAAGTTCAATCAAATAATAAAATCTACAGAAGGAAAAATCACGAAACAGTAAAAACTATTTATAAATAACTATATTCTGGAGTTCGACAATCATGACAAAAAGAACCATCTCCTATGGAATTCACATTGGCCCGTTTATTTTTGAAAAAATATATTATTATAACCACTGCAAAAAAAAAAAATTAAAAAATTAAAAAAAAAAAGCCTTTTTCTTGTTTTGGAAGAAAAATAATTCAATCAAGAAAGTTTTTATACCAATCAAATTTATAATATATTACAAGAAAACATGTCTCAGTGACTAGAATTTGGGTTTTTTTAAGAAAAAAGGTTAAATGTAAAGAAATTTTGACTTAACCCTGTTTTTCAGTGTTTATAAATGCAATTATAAATTTACAGGTGAAATAATAACAGGATCGTACCTTAAAAACAACACCCTAAAAACGCTGGAAACCCTTTAGTGATAGTCCATTGCACAAAAACAGGAGATCATCCAGAACTTCAACGACTGTCAGGCTACTGGAACAGCTCTGTCACTAATTTAAAAAAAATTAAATTGATTTAAGTTTTAGGGAACATTTTTTTAAAGATGTTTTCCAGTAATTCAACAGGAGAAAGAATATATTTATTTGCAGTAAGATGAAATGTTCCACGGAAGCCACTAACCTTGCTTTTATTTTTACCTGTTTTCTCATGATAACGATATCTATGGTCTCATTATCAGGAGAAAACACACTTTTTTCTTGTGAAAACGGTCTAACTTTATTTATTTTTCCTGTTCTCTCATGATAACTTTATCTATGGTCTCATTATCAAGAGAAAACACGTCTTTTCTTGTGAATACGGTGTCTAATTTTTTTACATTTTCCTGTTTTCTCGTGATATGGACACCTGCTGTTTCATGATCACAAAAAAAACTTTTTTCTTGTGAAAATGGTATCTAACTTTATTTATTTTTCCTGCTTTTTCATGATAACAATATGTTTTGTTTAATTATTATGCGAAAACAAACTTTTCTTGTGAATACAGTATCTAATATTTTTTTTCCTGTTGTCTCGTGATAACGGTTTCTACTGTCTCATTATCATTACAAAACACAATTTTTTTTTCGTAAAAACAGTATCTGACTTTATTTATTTGTACTTTATAGGTGCAAGGTGTATCTATTTTTATTTATTTGTCCTATTTTCTCATGATAACGTTATCTACTGTCTCATTATCACAAGAAAACACATCTTTTTGCTGAAAACTGTATCTAACTTTATTTGTAATGTTTTTTTATGATATGGACATCTATTATCTCATTATCATGACAAAACACATCGTTTTCTTGTGAAAATGAGTTCACGATATAGTATCTCTTGATGGCATGAAAACTCTCCAAATTTGATTTAAATTGGTGAATCTGCTTGTAGACACACCTGCGCAGCTGCAGCCAGCCCAACCTTCTCCTCACATGACGATGATTGATTTGGACGTTGTTAATGAGCAACAATGTCAACACAATCTCTGCCTTAGTAAAAGAACGATTAAAGTAATCAATTATAAATTGATCAATTCTTCTGGTGTTCGACATTTTCTATGACAAATTGCTTGGTTTTGCTGCAGATTGTAAGGAATTTTTCTGAAATGCATATTTTCTGTTATCTCATTACTAAGAAAAACAAATTTGTTATCTTGTGATAACGATATCTCATTGTATTAAAACTACCTTTTTTGTGATATTCCGGAAGTTGTTATCACAGGAAAACAGGCAATAAATAAATAAATAAAAGGTAGGCTGTTAGCGGTTTCCGTAGTTTTCTATTTAAAAGAGCATTTTGAGTAATGTTTGACACTAAGTAAAAAAGTGTGGTCAGCCATCAATGACCTTAAATGCACTCATCCCAAAATAAAATCGTAGCCTCAACTCGGCAAAAGTCAACCCTTGGCCTGAACTCTCTTCTTTTTTTCATGGGCCTGTGGCCTGAGGGTTGGGTCTCGAAGCTTTGCGGTCTTCAGCACATCTGTGCAGCCCTCTGATGGGATGCAGTGTGGGAGGAAGATGGGCTGAGGTGGTGGGGACCTGAGGTTGCCTGAACGTTACACAGAGGTTGTAGAAATGTTAGTGGGATCGCTGGGTGGGAGCCAGAATGAGGAGATGTCACCCAGGCTGATTTAAAGCAAGGGCTGTGGGAAACGCCTACAGGGGAATCTTGAAGCTTGCGTGTGTGTGTGTGTGTGTGTCGCGGGAGACTTGGTTGTTTGGTTGTGCGGTTCGAGCTTAGCCCCATAAACAGACCCTGAGGATGCCAAACACACACAAACACACTGCAAAGGGAAGCACAGCCTTGACATCAACATTCACACACCTCTGTGTCGTTGTTGAGGTTCCACAGGTCCAGGCGGCCCATGCCATCCACGGCGGCAAACATGGCGGGATGCACAGGCGACCACATGACGTCATACACGTAGTCGGCATTGTCTTCAAAGGAGTACAGGGGTTTGTTGTGCTGAAACAGAGAAAAGTAAGAAGTCGTGGAAAAGAACTGCAGGGAAAAAACAGAGCAAAGAAGGACAGGAGATGACACACTGGGGATAGACAGAGTGAAAAGGAATGGAGAGACGGAGTGAGTTAGCTTCAGACAGAGTGGCGCTGCCTCAGCCTTGGGGCCTGTCTGGGTGCAGAGCCTAATTAAAAAGACTCGCACATTCACACAGCGCCATAAAACCACTGTGAGAGATGAAAGAGAAGGCCCCTCCACAAGGTGTACTGTAACCTTTACACAACAGCTGTCGGAGAGATGGAAGAGATAGAGAAGGAGAGGAACAGGAGGGGTGGACAAAGAATGGGAAGAAGACGCACCAAAAAAAAGATGTAAATGAGATCCATTTGCATGAATGCAGAAGGAAGTTGATGGTTTTTGGAACCACAGTCATAATTTGGGAAGACTGCGATCAATATCACCTTCATCTTTAACATAAACTAGCTGATGAGGATTTATATCTCCATGCTGAGCAGGATGTTGCACATTTAAATAGGAAACTTGTCAGTGCTCTCTAGTGGACAAATGCATAATAACTCCTTTTAATGTACAATTTTCTTTTAGCATAGAATACTTCAAGCTGCTTTAATATTTTAGATATATTTTTTATATTAATTTTATGTTTTTCCACCTATATAACTTCTAATAGTAGTTAATTACAAGCTTTAAAGAAGTTTGACTACATCATGTAAAATGACTTTAATGTTTTTGTCTACTAAAAATAAAATATAAGACAGCTTAAACAAAAAAATATTGTAATAAAACCAAATCAATTTTCTTGATTTGCAAATAACATAAGTTACATGTACTTATGGGCCATTCGCCATTTCGCCACAAGGTAAGATGCAGGTATTGGCTTCTTACTGACCATGTTCAAACTCTGATTGCACACAAACTTCACTCTGATTGTCAAAAGCCAAATTCAAATTCTTCACCTAGTCTTACGGCTTCACCCTACCCTTAGATTTAGTCATTTATATAGAGTGATATGGAAAAATAGTCTCTTCAAATTCAAATTAATAACCCTTGATGATGTCATCAACAGTCACCGGTCATCTATGTTAGCCAACCCTTCCACTCAAGTTTGGACACCACTAAAGCTTTAGATGCCGCTACGATTGGAGGGGTAGGGAGAAGAATTTGGAGTCGGGCTGAAAGCAAAGAGCGTGCCCTTATCACGTGGACCGCCCCTACAGGCCCCTTAAGATGAAAAGATGAAACATCCACGACACATCTGTGTTTACCTTAATAACCCTTACGTGTTGCTTCAATTACCCCTTTGACAATTTTTATTATGTAAAAAAAACATTCCCAGTAGTGTTTTAAGTATGATTATGACGTTTTTAACCAAAATCCCACAATCTAAATGTCTTAAAAAGCCATTTTTCATGTTGATCTGAAGCGTCTGATTCAAAAATCTCCTCTGAGGGGGCGTGTCTTTTGGAGCTGAGTAGAGTTGCCCCGCCCCTGACCCCTCTGTCTGATTATGATAGCTCTGTGTCTCACTAGCGCAGATCTTCACCGCTGCTACATAAAAGATTTGCTAATTTTTTGCCAGTAGATGGTTCTTATCCACCTGCAGAGCAGTTATGACAAAGGTATAAGGGACGTTGTAGAGTCACTAATTAACCCTTTTAAGCCCATTTTAGACTGTGAGAGGAACTTCTGCCAAATTCTCATCAAATTAGTGAGAAATAAAAAAAAAAGACAAAACATTTAAAGCTTTTTTTTATAGCTGTGTACCAGTTAATCGTGTTATAACACACACACACTGAATCATGCTAAAACAGAGACTTTATTACACTTTAACTTTGAGCAGAACTGACCTCTGTGACAAAGGTTAATCGCTGAAGGTTTCAGCTTGTGCAGCAGTTAAATATGGAGAATAATTACATATGAAGGATGAAAAATCCTAATTAGGTTGATGATACAGAGGAGCTACACATTCAAGTTCAAACATGGAGTGTGACCCATTATTTGAATCATATAAACACTGCTAATATCTGGGTACTTTTGTAATGTATTTGTGGCAAGTTAACTTAAATCAATGCCTTGATGTCACATTAATCACTACAAGAATTTTTTGATAGTTTTATATAATAATCTTATGAATTCCAGAAGACTAAAACCTGTTTTCCAAACAAGCAGAATGAAAGGTCTCAAAAGGAAGAATGAAGGAACAAATGAGTGAAGGTAAGGTGCCTCTCCTCCAGATTTTTCCTCTTTTTTTGCTGCAGGTTTAAACCTTTTCACTCCACAGTTGTTCTTAACGCACACACTCAGAAACACAAACATACTGAGCCAATTTCAAGCTTGGATTGAACTTGGTCAGATGGCAGCAGAGGTCACTTTTTTCATGCCTCTTTCAGCTTCTGCACTCAGTAAACTGACTGTTTATGTTCTCATTTTGTTGTTCTATTGTGACCATTCGATAACTCAGTACCTTATGCATCCCTTTTTCATATTTTTATTTAAATGAAATCAGATTTTACGGTAAAAATGTTCTTTAAACTAGAGTGACACATCAGTTAAAAGATAAAACAAAGTCATTACTCCCAATGTGGACCACTGTTGACGGTATTTTTCTGATTTCAAAGAATGTGATTTGGGCAAATAGGTTATAAAACTAATCTTAAAATTGAGTTAAATCCATGTGGCGCCGTGTGTGAAGAAACAAATCCCATTATCTTTTCTGTAATAAGGAGCTTTGGGCTCGTTTCAGCTGGAGAACTCTTCCATAGCAAGGTGTTGCACAGAAATACTGACAAAACGGGTCTGCAAGGATGTTCTACTATTAGGTTAGCAAATGTAAAACTTAAAAAAAATCTACTGTTAGAAATTAAAACTTAAAAAAAAATAGTTGATAAATAGGGGAATTTTCTGCTTTACTGCTTTTGAATGCTGATAACTTTTATTGTTTTAACCGTTTTAACAGGAAGTTAGAGTTTTGCTTATTTCAAGGCACTGGCCTTTCATTTTTAATTTCTCAATGAAATGCCTGTGCTTAGTTTTTGTTAATGCCAAATGGGGAAAAAAGTGACTTAAAAGTGACGCATCCCAAACACGGATGTGACAGTGGGATTATGGGAAACACTGTGAATTTTTAAGGGAAGCAATTGGGGTGCAAACAACAAAGATGAAGTTAACTGGACTAAATCATACATTTTATTTTTAATGCCACAATGACAACTTCTGAGTTCTTAAAAACAAGTACTGTAGCACCATTTTAGAGGTTTTAAGTCTGGTTGGGTAGTTTTTGTCCCATGGTGTCCTTCAAACTCCAGTGTAAGGACAACCCAGCTTTTATTTAACCTTCAGTGGATGAATTTGAGAAGATGAGTTTTGGGTCTACTTAATAAGTATTCAGCGGTTACAGCTGGGGTTAATGGGCGTACCACTGTTATGCTCTTCAAAGCTCAGTCAACTCCCTCCTCTGACACGGAAATCTTTGCACAAAGCTTGGCTGAAATGTTGATAGGAGATGCTGCGCAATTAAAGTGGAAGGACATTTAGTCCATGACTGAGAGGTGACTCAAGTATTGTGCGCTTGGGATTTCACATATTCGGCATTTCACTGTGGACAGATTTAATTCATGATGTTACAAGCTAAAGATGCCTTTTTTTTTACCCAGCATCACTTGGAGCTTGACAGAAATTTTTGAGAAGTGTTCTGGAAAAAGTGTTTTCTGGTTTGATTATCTGATTGTTTCTATGTGTGTGTCCTCTGTCCTTTCATTTTACTTTTTTTAAAAAGATGTTTTCTTTTGCCAGGCCACAGTCGAAAATAAGATTTTTTTTCTTCTGTCTTGCCTGGATAAATAAAGGGTAAATAAATAAATACAATTTTAGCTCAAATGATTAAACATAATATTGTTGTCTTAACACTGAATTTTGATAATTATCTCCATGGTAGGCTGCCAGTTAGCATAGCGCCGTGTTGGCGTACTTGATTCTGTTTTTTTGTGTTGTTGTTAACCCTTTGACACCGGAGCTTCAGTGTTTATGTTCTTTGATTTCCTCAAACTGAAAAGCTGCTTTTCTCATTCAGAATCTGCTAGAATTATTGTGTTAAGGTTACAGTATGTTAAAGATTTCGTGTTTAAGCGTCATCGTCGACGCCTCAGGGTTCACCAGTTTTTGATGACTTTTTTTTTACATGTAATGAGTGCAGTGGCATGCCTGCGACTATTCTCCATCTCTTGTAGGTCTGAAGCGGTCTGTGGGTGCATTGTTTACACAATCAGCTGTTGTTGTTTGGCAGCAACAAAATGCCACCGGAGAAGCGACTGGAGATCACAGAGGAGGCTGAGGATATTGGAGTCGGAGCATGCCGGACTTAAACTTTTTAAATTTTTTATGGTGGGGTTGTTGCACGAGCTGCTGGGGGGTAGCGGCAATATCAATATTTTGGCACACCCCTAGTTTTTTGTGTTTTTTTATTATCTATCTGGTGTTTTTAATAGAGCTATAGTTTAATAGAGCTTTGATTTCCCCTTTGTGGAATCAATAAAGTTTTATTCTATTCTGTTCCTTTAATAATTTAGGAATTTCAACACAATTGCAATGCAAGAACATCAATCAGATGTGGACACTGGATGATTAAAGCAAATTTAGTATTGAAATATGTGGCAAGCACATTATGTTTGTTAAGTTTGATAAAAATAAATCACTCAAAATCTAAAATTTAAACTTTCAAGTTTAGTTGTTTTAGTGGCGAGAGATACAAAATACCTTTGGTCTAATTTCACTTTTAAATATCTCTTCAGACTTGTCTGATGTTATCCATGGTCATTACCAATCACCTGCACCGACACTGACCCAGACCTTGAACTAACTTCTTCAGAAAGCAGACGTGAACTAAGTGGGCTACATCCAATCATCCCGAGAGTCTGGATTTTAGGGTCAAAAGAGCAAGATGGTTGAAGTTATGCACAATCATAGACCCACTCCCAGCTGTCACGACATCTTCACACTTCTGGCTGCCTCTGAAAGGTTTGGCTAACCACAATATTTTCACCGCTAAGAGTAAAAACATTAGCAGGCTTCTGTTTGATGGCCTTTTTGAACTCTGAAGGGAGACGTGTGTGAATGTGAAAGGAAAAGCAGCAAACCTGTGTTAATCTGTGTCAGGCTGTTGGAAGGCAAACCTTCTAGACAAGCATGCTTTAGGTGACCGTCAGGCATGTGTCGGTGTTTACACACACACACCCGCAACCAGGTAGTTGCCGGCACACAACTATGGATTATGCGGGGAGAAGAGACAGACACACATTCCTGCGGTGTCCCTCAAAGGAAAGGGAATTCCCAAATCCTGAAAAATAACACACTCCGCTGATGAAAATCCACAGAAATGTTTTTATATGCTTTTAAGAACTCTTTACGCAAGACTTATGCTCTGGCTGAGGGCAAACATGAACAGTCATTTATCTGGGTGTCTCACTGCCATACCGACACATAGGAAAACTCTGGAAGGATTTTGTATGACGCTAAATAATTTACGCAACCTAAATTATATCATTTCTCAAATTTAGCAAGTTTGATGTTGGGTTTAGGATAATTCCTCTGGTTATCAAATGTGTTCTACTTTAGGAATTGCTTCTCATTTGTTTTCAATCTTCTCACTTCTGCAATCAGTTTTCTATTTTTTCTGGCTCCCTTTGTCATTTCTCACAGTTTTTTGTCAAATAAATATAAACTAAACGTCTGTCTCACCACCGAAAACATCTCTTTTCAGGGATTTAGTTTACATCTTGACTGAATCAGAAGCTATTTGGGTTTCCTGCCATTGAATGTTGCCAAGTAGAATTTATTACAGGGATTTGAAAAGAAAACAACATATTTCGGAGTAGATAATGTGACTATAAAGCACTGCAAAGACAAACGCCCACAAAAAAACATTAAAAAGATTTACACGTTAGAGTACCAATCACTGTTCTCCTGTCGGTGCTTTTAGGTTTTATACACGGTCAATCTATAACTCACTGTTAGGCAGTGACAGTCACACACTTTATCAAACTACACTCTTGTTCTTACATTTTTACAGAGTTAACTAAGCTTTCCATCCCCCAACCATGCTGCTGCCACCTCCATGCTTTGCAACAGAAATTCAATTTCCTATCGCTATTGAATCCTAAATGCTCCAAATGAACTGGGAAACATATCAGAAACAGCTCTTTGATATTTAATGTGCATGTTTTTAGTTAAATCTGTCTCATTACAGACTCTGAGGCTAAATTAGGGCTGTAATGAGTGTCCGGGTACTCGGATACTTGCAATCTGCCCTTGAAAATTCGAATACAAATATTCGCAACGTCCAAGATCGCTGATTTGCAGTCTTTATAAATATAGTAAATATTATCTGGGGACGATGTATTTTTTGCTCGGGAATTCAGAATAATGTTGAAGAACTTTGAGGATGGAAAAACGGTGGAGAACATTATGAGGTTTTGTAGTTAAATTATCCAAAACAACAATATATTTTGTATGCTTTTTATGTTGTTTTATTACTACTGAACTTAACCAGAAGGTTGACAGAAAAAATGCTTAAAATGAAAAACACAATTTCTTTCTATTAAAATCTTTGTGTTTTTATCAGTTTTGTTGATTCTGATCTCCTGTTGTAAATAAAGGTGTAAATGGTGGTGATTTAATGGAAATAATTTGAATTTTCATACATCCAGTAAAAAGACATACACAACAAACATTATATTAAAAAGCAAGAGTCATGGTTTGACTCGTGAATTGAATCAACAGCGATCCACAGCTCTATGCTAAATACTGCCAGTGAAATAAAATAAATAAAATAAAAAGCCGTGAAGAAAATAATTCATGCTTGGAGATGAAAAGTTCAATTTAAAAGTTTTTATTTATTTTTAAAATAAATAAATTGTATTTTACTGTCAACAAATGCATTGCAGAAGGTGAGTATGTTTTTTTCTTAAGCACCTTTCACAGATAAAATCACAAAGATCCTCCTACACACACAGAGAGACACACAAAGCTTTGTACCTTAGTGCTCCAGAGTTTGACCGTCCAGTCAAAAGACGATGTGATGAAGAGATGACAAAAGTCTACCGGGCCCACGGCGCTGTGGCAGCTGATGCCTGTCACCGGCCCCTGATGGCCCTCAAACATGTCACAGATACCTGCCTTACTGGAGAAGGAGGACACAAATGTGTTACGACTGCTGTTTACTCCTCAACTAATCTGTGAAATATTAATCACCTTGATATAAATAAATGTATCCATCAATAAATAGAACTTTTAACTTTTTTTTTTGCTTTTCACTTTTACATTATTTGTAAATAAACAGAAGTGTGCTTAAGGCTCCACCCACTAACCTGCCATGCCTGGATGCATTGTACACAGAGCCATCTTCACTTCCCACCACATAGTTATTAACGTCTCCTGTTGGGAAGGCCATGCCCGTCACAGCCACCGGCTTCGATTTACTGTAAACCAGCTCCATGGTTTCCTACGAGCACAAGCGCTGAGGTCATTTAAATGAACAAAAAGAGACAGCACGACATTGTGACATTGTTTAGGTCTAAGTTATAAAAAAACTGATCTTTCAGTGGTTCTTTTCAGTGGGTTAAAGTATGTACATATAGAATTTGTCTCATCCAAAAATGTCAAAGGGGTGCAAATATATATATTGTTTTTGTTGTTTTGTGGAAATAAAAAGAAATACAGATATTGAAATGTATGGTTTGTTGTTCATGCCTCTTTTTTTAACAACATTGTTCCTTCTTTAGGCTCAAACATTTAGACCAGAATGAAGAAAACTCTTATATAATCTGTTCAGAAAACTTAAGTACAAATAACAGAAACAACATTTCTACATTTCTATCCCCTCCCTAACCCATCTCCAGCTGATATTTGTGCATTGTTGTAGTTCATTTCTCTGCTTGTATTTATCTAATCTCCCATCTTTAGATGTTTTTTTAATTGCAGCTACGCTGGTATTTTCTTTTAATGTACAGTCCAGTGAGTTCCATAGACTGACTCCACAAACTGTTATTTGTGTCTGTCTCAGAGTTGTGCGTGCTAACGGGACTTTGACATTCCTGTTTCTATCATCTTTTGAAACAAAAGAAAAAAACTTTTTGAAGAGTTTTTAATTTGGCTTTTAGCATAAATGATAAATTTCTTAAATTAACTAAATTTGAAAACTTCAGCAGCCGGGATTCAAAAAGTAGATAATTTGCGTTCTCTGCTGCCTTTTGTGCTGAGTTTTGCTTTTTTCTGTAAAGGAAACAATGGCTTTATATGGACAGAATATGCTTTTCCCCAAACTTTGAGGCAGTAAAGAAAATACGGTAAAATAAAAGAACAATATAACATGCATAAGGGTTGACTGTCAAATAAAGATTTTACTCTATAAAGAATTCCAATATTAATACTTATCTTCTTTTTTTTTAATAATTAATGTAAAATTTCCATTTTTAATTTTCAACCAGGATAATCCCAAGACATTTTATTTCTCTCACTTTGATAATATTAACTTGATCACTATTTAATGTTAAATTTTCATCTGTTTGGCAATAACTAAAATCCTGAACTTTGTTTTTTCCTAATTCAGAAACAACTTGAATAATTAACAACAGAGTAGAAAATTGATGAGTCATCTGGAAACAACAGAAACTGAATTATTTGAGAAACTTTGCAGATATAAATAAATCATAAACAAAACAAACCTAAAACGATTTCAGAGAAGAGCAACAAAAAACAAATAATACCTTGTTTGACACAATGTGAACTATCTTTTACTTTAATTTGTTTTTAATCATTCCTGGTGGCAGATCCTTGTACATATGTCAAGAAAAAAATATTTGTAAACCATAAATATAAGTTTTTTTTGGATCAAACAATTCCGAGTCATAATTAGTCATTTATTAGTCTTGTCATCAAACACTTCTGGAGAGTTGCCTGATCTTGTTGCTGGTGTACCTGAGGCTGGGAGAGCATGTCCAGACTCCAGGAGCACATCTTGCCGTCCGTAGACAGAGTGATCAGGTTGTTGGCGTTTTGGGTGCCGACCACATTCACGCAGTACACAGGGTGCTAAACAGAAACACACGGAGAGATGGAAGGGTGAAGATCTGTTGCATCCTGTCTCAATAAACCACATGCTTTTCATTAGCTGACAAATCACATAAAAAAAGCTCATCTGCAGTAATAAATCGTAATTATTAGACTTTTCGCAACAGTTATCATTGTGTGTTTCAATTCCTCTGATAATTCCTGTCTGTCAAGGTTATGTAAAGTGTCAGAAATTGTACTTGTTCAAAGGAAAATGAGAGCTGACACATTTCTGTTATAATCCTGTAATTCTACCCCTGAAACACATTATGAGATCCTAAACCATGAGACCCAGCAGGCTTACAAGCAGCACACATGCCGGAGCGCAGTTGTCTTTCTAAACCCTCCAGTGCTTGGAACGTGTGCTGCTGTTCAAATCCACAAGAGTGTGAAGCCATTATATCATTACTGGCCTGTAATTGATTTGGCTGGTGGGCCACACAAAGACTCCATTCAGCAATCAGCACTAGTAAGCGGGACTGACTAGCTGGAGAGAACCCCATTACTCCATTACCTTAGACGCCTTCAACCTACATCACAGGTAGAATGTGGAGTTTTGTGTCTGCATGATTCCTTTAGCTCAGAGTCAGATTATGTAAGAAATTTGACCCTAAAATGTCTTTGGATTTGCTGGTTATTTGTTGAGGGTCACTAAAACTAAAGTGAGCTTGGTAACTGCTTTAATGGAGTTCAGACGGCAGCCTCAAGAACATACATTAGATTTTTGTTAAGACATTATTGTTTAAGCTAAATCACATCATAAATTTGGTTTACACACATTTTTTTTTGTTTGTTGTTGGGTCTATAAACATGTCAGGATTAATAAATTATACATTTGTTTCACCTTTGGTTTAAGGAGGTGTTAGTTCATCTCACTGAGTTTTAAAAAACAGAACAACAAAAAATAAACTCAATAAAATAGTGTAAGACTGCTCTCTTTTGAGCTTCTACAACTTAAGAGATTATTTTAAAACTGGTTTTGGGGTTTGAGATTTTCCACCATTTATACATATACACAAAAAATAAAAATAGAACCAAAAATGAATGTTGCTGTGATTATTGATGTAATAAAATTGATACAAAAGATAACTTTTTTAGGTGGTACACAACACCTAGCATTAGAAATACAACTAATACTGGATTTTCTTCCTTTCTAACTGTATTTATCCCAGCTGGAAAAAAAAAATATACAAATTTTTTTTTGACTTACCACCTGTTAAAAAGATCGTTCTGTTAAGCTCTGATATAAATAATATTAAAAATCTCAAAGTTTCTTTCTTTTTTGCCACTAAGCACATGGCTCTTAGCCAGCAGTGGTTAAGGCTTCCAAAAGAAGGAATGAATGAAGCGTCCAGCCATAAGTTCATTGTTTTGGCCCCACATTTTAAATTAGATTGAAAACTTTCTTTTCTCATTAAGTTTATAGCTATAGGATATGACCCCAGGACATGCCCTCAGTTATGCTGCTATAATGAGAGGCTTTCCTTACTTTGCTCTGTCCATTTAAATCTGTGACACTTATTGTATTTATTTTTTTCTCTTGAATTAAATGGACTGAAAAAAAGAAGAAATTCCCAGTAAATTATCTTCATTTCATATTAAATACTTGGGAATGTAAACTTTCTTCAGTTAACCTTTCATTTTCATCTGTAGTGTAAAAAAAGTTGCTTCATTTTGTATTTGAAAGTCTCCTCTTAGAATCTTTTTTTTTAGACAATTGAAACATTGATTTTCTTTCTTTTTTTTAAAAAATCTCAAAACATCTTAAACACCTTAGCATTTTTTCCTGTTTGTTTTTTTGCTGACAGTGTGAGCTAGTCTTACAGTGTGTGCAGCTGCAGACAGCGGCGTCCTCTGGACGGGTGTTCGGCGGTGACTGCGATTGTCCCACAGAACGATCTGTCCGGAGTAAGTCCCACCCACCACCAGGTTTGGGTGGAATCTGGCAAAACCAACAGACACCACTGGAGACTAAGGAGAGAAGAGAAAAGATCGGGAGAAAACAACTATGTTACACTGATGAGCGAGTGTTTTAAGGTATAAGGCATTTACTAATGTTCTCTAAAGGTGTCAGTAGTACTGGGGGAAAAATCTATTTAAAATGTAAGCAAAAGACAAACTGGGGTGGGGGTTACCCTCTTTAAAAAAAAGGGGGAGCAGAGGGTGTGTTTCAATTAAAGGGGATTCAGGGTGAATGCAGACCGGCTGAGTCCAATCACGTCCAAACGGCCACTTTCTATGAAAAGTCTATGCAAACGTGCACAGGCCAAAATTCCTGGCTTCCGTGTCTGGAACGCACATGATCAGGTGTTGTTACACAAGTTTTAAGTCCAGTCGCGAGCTCTACGTACAAATCCAGCGTTCATTGATCACACGCTGAAAGTTCAACCCGGTTGAACATTTTCACGCTGACTAGCAGAAACGCGGAACAGTGACCGATCACGGACTCGGATTTGGTAGAGACAAGTGTCGACCGTTTTAGACATGATCACGAAGGAGAAACTAATAATTGCGGTTTGTGCCTGGTTGGATAAATATGACTCCAAGGCGGACAGTTAAACGAACAGAGAAGTGAAATCAAAAAGATTTACAGGGTTTGCATCGCTTTGACTTTGTGGACCGAGCCTCTATAAATATAGGTGGCGGAGGAAGCGCTAATAAACAGTAAAAACACCAAAGAATGTGGCGCTGGTCAGGTGTGTACAACACCAGCTGGATGTGCACTCATGAAACCACGTACCACAACGTGGTACTGGACAAAAGCGTCAGGTGGATAGTCAGACGTCAGGTTTTGGTGACTTCCATTCTGGCCTTCTGGAACACTAAAGCAGCTTTGAGCTCTATAATTCTCAAGGAATTTTAGAATTGTAATAATTTAGCTCTCGTGTGTTTTGTGAATGTGGAAAAAACGTTTGTTTGTGACCCTCTAGATATATCATACAGCTAAACATCAGAGAGGTTTGGCTTTATGGGACTGAAAAGTAAGGGAAGAATGAAGCATGATATTGTTTGATGAATTAGTGTGTTTTTTTGCAGTAATTTGAATTTTTTATTGGTCTATTTTTGTGCAGAAAGTTGATTTAGGAGTCATAGTTCAACCACAGATCAATCTGTGTTCCTACCTTCACATGTGGCCATGAGCTGTGGTAATAAGCAAATGTTTCGATGATCAAACATCCAAATGAGCTTCATTCATAGAGTGGCAGGGTTATTCCTTAAAAATAGGGTTTTGAAGTTCAGAGTACAACCTCCACATTGAGAAGAGCGAGTTAAGAGGGTCTGGACATTGACAGTACTTTATAGATGTGTCCAACTGTCCTTGGAAATGTGGAAGATGCTGGAGAGCATAGGCCACCCAAATTTTCCTTATAGGTTAAATTTTAAAATACGGAGAAGAAAATAGTATCAGCATTTCTACTGGTTTCAAAGTATTCCTTAAGTAATAATGATTTAGAAAAAAGAACGGCCTTGGTGCGATTTGTAACGTGCCATCAAGGCATCACGATGGGTGGCAGACATGAGGACACAAAGGGAGACGAAGATGATGAGTTTGGCCACAGTGAGATTCTGCAGAGGAGACGAGAGATGGCCGACTACGGGGTGAAGAAGAAACAAAGAGAGGAATTGTACTCTTCTTTCCCCCATTCGTTTCACATTACAGCATCAAAACCCAAGCAGCCACTGGAGCGCTCACTGTAGCCTCCATCATGACAAGCGAACCCTTGAACTCCTTGTCCCCCTTCAGTGCCATGTTTATTGAGTTTTGGTTCCTCTTCAGTGCTCGTCCCATAAGAGTTCCCGCGTGCAACAGTCCCTAGCCTCTCCTGACCCAGAGCCACTGAAGCATCCATGCGTCTGAGTTATGAGAAAATATTTCATGCTGTGGTGTTGCGCTTCAGAGGGGTAAGTGGTGTTATGCATTAACAAATTGAGAGGGGGAATTGTTTAAAGGTAATACAGGGCCAAGAGGGAATTAAAATTGAAGCTCTTGAACATGAGTCACAATTAAAAACAGTAAACCAACAACATGGAGGGCGCATTTCGCAATAGGGTTGTTGCCTAATATAGTCGTAGATTTGCTTGAAGAAACACTGCTGGCAGTTTTATTTTTCCTGAAGTCTCTATGCCAATCAGTTGTTGAAGCAGCTTCAGGAACGTGCTTGGAAGCCAGATTTGTCAATCATCCTCAGAATCCCACCAGAGTATAAATTTACAACTGGATGTTGAGAGAAAACCAAGATGTAGGATTCCATAGTGACAAATACAACACTTTAAACAATCACAATGACCTTAAATAAGCATTGTTTCAAATATGAAACAGGTATTTCTGAGACCACAGGTTCTTTGAAAACCCATTGAAAAGAACTCGTTTCATGTTTGTTGCCCTGTAGTTCATAATCATTCCACTAGGAGCAGTGTTCCTGTTCTTTTCAAAATGGCCGCTTCCATGAAAATCCTTTTTGGCGGGAAAAGTGTTGCTAATTTTTAAAACTTTAAGGTGACGGAATTACTTATTTATTGTTAACAATTTTTTCAAATGACTACTTGATGTATTGAAAGAATGCTAAATGTGTTGATAATTATTTTTTTATAATACAGTTATGCTAAAAATATGTGGATCAAATTTAAGACGGTGGATAAAAATTCTGCTTTTTTTCTGAACACCTAAACCAGCACTGTTGTCAGCAAATATGTACCAAATTATCCAATGTATCATAATTTATATTATCTGTCTATCATATAAGAAATGATATTGCAGCACTTTAGGTTTAAGACATCTAAATTGCCAAGAATAATAATAATAAAATTATTTTAATTACATGATGTAATGGGCTTTTTTCCAGTTTGTCCATTCCTGCTATAACATCACGGGAAAAGCAGCCAAATCTCTCTCTTTTTATTTTTTTTAAGGGATTAATGAGCAAACACTTGCTACTCTTTATTTTTCTTTTTGGTTACCACAGAGGCATCACAGGTTCTAGTGAAATGATTCTAGACTTCCTTCAGATGTCAAGACTCAGAATAAACCTGACCTTGAAGATAAAAATAGAGTCAGTCATCTTCTATCCAATGTGCTTAACAGACTGGCAAAATGAGGAAGAATGTTTAGAATATTTCTAAAAAGATTTGATAGAATGACCAGGAGCCACTAAAGCTTTAATAGGAGTTTAACAGTTAATTTCCCTCAAATATAAAACTTGTGTTAAAGTTAGGATAAGACTGAGCAGAAATGGGGGGGAAATTTATAGTAAAAAAAACCAAAAACCTTTAAATACATACAAGGACCAAGACTTTATATAATATCATGGCTTGTTTATTTGGCAAGGATTTAAATGTCAATAAATGATCACTATTATTATCATTGTGAAATTATTTACTGACTGAAATCCTGTTTATTCTGGTTAATAAATCTGGAAAGTTTCAACAGCAAAGCGCATGGGTGTATTACTTTAATAAAAACGTACAAATTGAGACAAAATATGAAATAATTTAAAGCCAAAGCAAAAAAAAACAAAAAACAAAAAAAAACATGCTTGTAACTTTTAAACCTTTACTTTTTCTGTTTGTCTAAATTAATAATAATGGAGTTTTCTCTATTGTCGTTTACACTGCCCCATGACTGACAGACATCCAGAAATAAATGGCATTAAATTACAGTTTACAACAATCAAGAGTTACATTTTTTCATTCATCAGATTTTTTTTTTACTTCTGAATGTTAGTTTTCACAGTGAACTAGTCAGGATTTAGAAGTTGTGAACAGTTTTTATCTTACTAAAGCAAAACAATCAACTGTTTGCATGTTTGTATGATATACAGTGTATTTACACGCTGATCATATGGTTAACAGTAATATTAATCTAACAGATTCAAACAGATAAATGATTTTGTTCAGTTTTTCACAATAACAATATCTAAATCTTCTTTTCCTTTCAGCTTTTCCCTTCAGGGGTCGCCACAGCGAATCAGTTTTCTCCCGTAGGTCTGATTTGCATATTTGATTTGGCAAGATTTTACGTCGGATGCCCTTCCTGACACAACCCTCTGTATTTATCAG
>NC_050522.1:8745403-8772811 GCF_002922805.2 Oryzias melastigma
GATCATATGGTTAACAGTAATATTAATCTAACAGATTCAAACAGATAAATGATTTTGTTCAGTTTTCATAATAACAATATCTAAATAATGTGAATAAATACATAACATAATTTTGCTGAAATTGACTGAAGAAGACAATTTTTTTCCTGTTTCCAATACTATTAATTTCAACATTTAAAGATAACCTAAAATCTAAGGAACAAACAGACATAAACAAAAACATTCCTGCTTAATGCTCTCTTCTACCCTCACAGTTTCCTCCTTTACTGAAATATCTTTAACCCCTCATAGGTACAAAAAGGAGATGCTGGATCAAATCAAGAGACTCTTTTCCATTTGTTTGCTTTAAGTTTAAAGTTTTATCAGTGTTGCCATCTGACGAACTAAATCACTGACTAAACTCTGAAAAAAAACACAACTCAAGCAATCGTTCACCTTATGTTTTTAGGCTTTGTGACTATACACAGCATTCAATATGAGACACAGCTTTGTAAAAAAAACTGTCGCTATACATGCAGTGTTTCACATTATGACGCATGCTACACTTGTTCTGATGGAAACAATATTGATGAAGATGTTAATAGTTTAAACATTTTATAGCTGAAATCTTAAAATAACTCTCTTTGACTCAAAAGGCTCTCTTCCAAATGAAGGGTTACTGGTGTTAAAGTCCAAGTTGAGTTGCAAGTCTTTTCACATTTTTTCAAGTGTCTAAAATGATCAAATTCAGGACTTAAGTCCAAGTAAGCGACTTGAGTTCACAAAGTTACATATCTGCACATATTGTAACGGGTTTAGAAAATCTAAATATGTGAGGAGAAGATGAAAATGTTTGAAAACTTGTCCACAGTCATATCCTTTGAAATAAGGAGGAGAGGTAACATCTGGCGTGTTATCAACACTCAGTTTAAAAGCTAGCATCCTTGTGGTGTGGAGGAACATTCATGCCTGTGGAATGGGAAGCCTCCACATCTGGAAGGGAAACATCAGAGCTCAAAGTTGTATACATAAGTGAATAACAAAAACCAGCTCAGTGGCCAACTGGTAGTGTCAACTCTGAGACTGGGAGGCTGCTGGTTTAAATCCACAATCGGGTCATATTAAAGACACTAAATATTGGACCCAAACCCTCCTGTCGACACTTAGTATCAAAAGCTGAATTGGAGAATCATGCCGCGGATCAGACTAGGCCTACAGCACATCCTTTCCTCAGTGGATGGATCAAATGAAATACACAACTTTTATATACTTATACTACTGGATTTTATGATTTTTTATTCCAGAGAAAGCTCGAAAATAACACACAAATCATGGTTTTATGGAAAAACATTTCAGTCCTACCTCTAGTTTAAACCGTAAAAGCTTGACAACAACCCCAGCATTAATATACCACAAAAAATTATCTAAGAAATTTGGATTTTGGGGCAGCTCAAATTCTGTTGTCAGAGCAGTAAGTTTTGCTTAAATATTTTTATTGTTCAACAAATAATCGATTTAATCGATTTAAAGATTAAGCAATTCTTTTAAGAGTGAAAGAAAAAAATAAAATGTAAAAAGTGAGAAATCTTTATTCTTTTCTCTTTTGTGGGGTAAGTATTGTCCATCTTGGGTGACGATAAAGTGAGTCTTAGTTGAAAAAAAACCCCATAGAGGCCAGATAGAGCACGCTCTACAATATATCATCCCAATCTCCATGCTGTATCCCCCAATCTCTTACCGCACTCATCTGTTTTCCACTCTGCATTATCAGGACCAGATGGATCCAACTGTCTCTTCCTGCATCCAGCCTTCGCAACCCCCCTCCCCTCCAACCACCTTTCTCTACTTGGCTTCACTCGTTTATGACACCCCACAGATTTTGTCACTCTGTGGTTTCTGGCAAGGAAAGAGAAAACCAAGCCAAAGTCTCCATTTCAACAGACAAACAATGGAGTTAGAGCATAAGGAAGAGGCTCTGGGAGCACAAACAGGTCGTTCTTTGCCTCCTTGAACTGCTATTAGTAAATTTTCCACATCTTGTTTGTTTGTTTGCTTGGCTCACATCTTCAGTTTTATTGGTGTCTGTACAGAACGTGCATTGTAAATCAAATACCATGCCATAAAACATCCAGTTAGTTCTTCTTTTTTTTTTTACTACAGAAATACACAACTTCAGGATTGCCTTGTGGGTGACTGGCCACCTACACTCTGCGATGTAAGTTCCCTGGGACCCCGATTAGGACGAAATGGATGGATGGAAGAAATGAATGGATACAAGCTTCCTCTTAAGTCTCTCCAAGAGTTTGTACCATTTTTTTTTTATATTCTGTGTTTTGATGGCAAAACTCTGATCATTAAATAATTTTTCGAAAACATGTAAAATGTTTGCTTTCGTACAACTGTTGGTGGTCATTTAACTGTGAAATAAGTTATAAGTCAATACTGAGTTCAATGGTATTTGACAGAACAGAATAGACTACTCTGAAATTTTGAGTTAAACTGGTCCCTTATTGAGGTAAGACTTTGGCCGAAGTTACAAGATTAGACCCAATTGTGACAATGTAGTGATGGATCCAACTTTCAGGATTAAGGGAAGCACACAAGGACAAGAACCTACAAGAGTGGCAACTCTTTCCTAAAGAGGACTGAGCCCGACCTATGATCTGGTTGATTCTGAAACTATTTTTTGAATGATGGTGTCCAAAGTTTATGGTAAACAAATGTTGTCATTATACTCAGTTAAAAAATATTCGCTAACATTCCAAGAGCTTACTTTGTATTGAAAACAGCCTTTTTTTTGTGTGCAGCCTGTTCAAGAACAAAATTTATGTTGGCGTCCTACAGCACTTAAAGTCCCCCTCCATGCATGTGTGGCATTTTTCCAATGAAAGAATCAGGGGTGGGGCAACTCAGCTCAGCACCAAAAGCCACGCCCCCTCAGAAGAGATTTTGCAAACAGAGGCTTCAGATCAACATTAAAAATGACTTTTTAAGACATTTAGGTTGTGGGATTTTTGTTGAAAATGTCATAATCATAATTTAAACACTTCTGGGAAAGTTTTTTTAAATAAAAAAAAATTGTCATAGAGGGACTTTAAGTATCTCATGTACACCTTATGCATACGGCATTCACAAGGTCAGTAAGAGGTCAATATATCCACCTTACAAACAACTAGAGTGTGGCATTAGGGTACCGTACAGCATCAAACAGGCGCCCTAAGTGCGTTTATCTTACATTATCCTTTTAAATATTTCACGACAATCGTACGTTCCATTTTCATGGCTTCCCCTGAGGTGGACTTACAAGCCTCAAAGGACGCTCCTCTCTAAAACCCTCCACGGACCTTGACAACCCAAAAATCTGCAGTACCCATGTGGGTCTACCCTGGACAGGAGCATGTGACTAAAGCTTTAAATGTTGTGTTACACAACACTGGTCACAGGAGTCAGTGTTAACGGTTGTTCTTTGTTACAGTTTGTGTGCTGCAGATGTATTCAGTTCAGTCGTGCTGGCTCATGAAATGTTAACAAGTGTTAAACTTGCATTGTCCATTGAAATAAATAGAGGAACAGTAGTTCAGGCTGAAGCTTATTCTGCACTAACACACCAGTGAGGATAAAACATGAGTGGCTCTCCCATTCGGCTCCAGGCAGTACACTATAAAAGATAGAAAGTCAAAACATGTCCTTACAATCAAATGGAGACGTAAGCATTTGTACAATTTCACTTCAACAATAATGTGGAGCACTTTACCGAGCGACCCTAATGTGACAACTAAACAATATTAAAAAATGTCTCCAGTGGGAAATGGAGTAACACATTGAGAGTGTTAATGGGTGTAGACTGTGTTGCACTTCAGGTTCTTGATCCTAATTTAAATATCATTCTGTGTGAGTTCTTGAGCCACTGTGATGTGTCCAAACAGAACCTTTAAAGACAGTCAAAAATATTAAGAAAAATAATTCATCAAGTAGATGTGAAGTCAAACTCCAGGCCCCGGCGTCCAGAGTCCTGAAAGCTTTTTTTTTATTAACTAAGCTGCCATTTTAGCTTCTAATTGGTTGAGTAGCAATCAGCTGGTCGGGCTGGGTTTATGACTAACCAGCAGAATGCTAGTCCTCGAGGGGCCCAAACAAGGCAGTGATAATTCAGCCAAGTGTTTTGTTTGACAAGTTTTTTGTCAAATGAGAGCCCAAAACAATAAAAAAACATATCATTGGGCTCTGCAACATATTGCCAAAACAATTTTTGCAAGAACCCCTAATTGTTCTTTCCTAAACGCCACAAACACAACAAACTAAAGCTGTGTTTGAATGACCTTCAATCATGCAAACCAAGACTAGCTTATTCAGTGTACAATGTTTACTTTTTTATTTACTTGTTATTGCAAGTGAGATTGTAGTGATGATATAATAAATTTGGTTCAACTTTGTTCTTTAGAAGTTAAAACACTATTTTTTGTTTGTTTTTAGCAGTTGTCTCAATTCAATCTACAGGGTTCTGAATAACTAAACAACAAAAAGTCTGACTTCAATAAAATTCCAATCTTAAAAAAAGAAACCCACAGCCTTCAACAATAAGGGCCTATGCTGAATCCAATCTAGACCACAAACCCCAGCTCTCCACTATCAACCTGCAAAGTCATTCTTTCTCATAAATGTGCATATTCACCACAGCAGCACATATGGCTGCTGCAGGCACATGCATACACACTTTAAGTTACTACCTATCCATCTACTAGATGAAAGCGGCTTCTGTGGGCAAATCTGAAAAACCAAAATGGCTGAAGTGATGTTAAACACTGCCTTCCAACTGCAGCAGCATGTGCCAACCCAAAGTGCAATATGTGCGTGTGAGGGGGCTGTATGCATATAGTGTGTGATTACAGATCCAGAGAGGAAACATGTGGCTGCCCTCTATTAGTCTTGCTCGGGACAGAAGATTGGAGCCAAAAAGCATCAGAGAAAGTAGTAAAAAGAAGAAGAGGCACCAGTTCTTGTTGTTCAGGGGCTTCAGGAGAAGAACACGCTTCCACATTTATATCCATCTAACTGCAGCTAGCTCAAGTACTAACTCTTAGACCGAACAGGCTCTTGGGTAGAGTTATTTTCTGCTTTTCTGTCTTTCTTTAGTGTTTACTTGTCAGAGCTGGCATGAAGCTCAGCTCAGAACACAGAGTTCTAGCCCAAGGTCAGCCGCTGACTTCACTGTCAACACATCATTTTGTTTAATCTCTGTTCCGAACAGTCTGACAGAACCATCAAACCAAAGTATTAAAAATAATCTATAGAATCTCTTTGGAGTAGTGATGTGGGCATGTTCCAGAGAAAATCCACCAATCAGCATAATGTGGAGAGGCACAACAACCAATAAGAACAGAAAGAGGAAACAACACCAAAGATGCAGAGACACATAGTTTTAGGAACCCTTAAAGTCCCACATCTTTTGATCTATTTTCAAAGTGCTCCTTTTAATTATGATTATGTCGTTTTTAGCCAAAATCCAAAAACTCGTCTCGTTTTCTAGGACATGGTTTCTGCAGAACAACAGTAGTTTATTAGTGCATCGTTGCTGAGTTCTGGGTAGGACTGTTGGGGCTGAGTAAACCCACCCTCACTTCCCATCATCTCTTTGTATGCACGCTCACAAACACAACCTAAAACAACTGGTGCAACAAAAATTGGAGCTATCCCATCGAACAGTTTTGATCCAGATGCCAGCTCAGACCAGGATAACAAAGACGATCATGGATGTAGTCGCCTCAGAATGGAGCAGGGCTGGGAGCTTGTGGCTTCCCAATGAATGTCCTACATCACACCTACAAGCTTTTCCCAACAACATATTTCTGTCAGCTTTACAATAATTCAAATAACAGAATAAAAAAGAAGCATTTTAAGCTTTATTTTCTTTATGTGTCCCCCATCATCTGAAAAATGTCACAAAAACACAATTTTCATCGAACTGGGTCTTTAAAAATCTAAACTTTTATTTCTCTGGTCGTTCTTTTGAATTTTGTAAATCAGAAATGTTATCTGTGATGATTTGGGAAAAAAACCCGCAGGAAACTTTTAAGATTGTAAAATAAACCCCTTAACTGAATTATACTACAGAGCTGTAGATGGAAGAAAAATTATTTGAAAACTCAGAGTAATAGAGAATTCAAAAGGACAAATAAGTAAAAACTTCAGTCTTTTTCTTTGTACGTTGTTCTACTTATTTTCCCTAATTATGTCTATGAAAGAACTTGACTAAGTAAAAGGATCTCATAGCTGTATGAAGCCTAACTGGCTAAAGAAATTATAAGATTTAACACTAAATTGGTAAAGAGTGACTAAAGAAAGAACATTACTATAATTTATTTCTGTAATAAAAAATGCTGGCCTTGGTTCTTGTTTCAGACTTTAAGCTAATCAGCTTCAATCAAACAATCAATCAACCAAAGCCTTTTAATTTTCTTGAAAACAATAAAATGTCATAAAAATGATAGTCAGTTTTAATTCACATAGCTGAGATAAGACCCTTTTTTACAACTTACACAAACATCCTTGATCTCAAATGTCTCCTCCTTAGAAGTAGCAATTTCCCGTCAGAGCACAACCGAAAGCCGCAATATTTAAGTCTTATGTACATGCATCATGCAGATTTTATGTCAAAACCACATGGAAATTCTCCAGAAACATTCAAAATAAAATGTTTTTTTTTATCTACTTGTGCAACCACATGAATTTGAGCATGAACATAAAATGTTGTGTTTACAGATTTTAGTACGTAAGAATTTTACTGGGAAGCAAGTCTTACATGGGAAATTTCATGTGGAAATGCTTGTGTTGAACATGTGGTTCTGTCTTTGAGAACGTTAAAATTATAACACACATTTACAACATTGATTTATTTGATTTTTTTTAAACAAACATATCTATGGAGGTAAATGTGTTGCTTTAAGGTGGCATCTGTGTGATGTGATATGAATGTGTGACATTTTCTAATATGTCAACTTATGTTCTATATCATGCATACTAATCAAGTCAGTCTGAAGGTTTTTTACCTTTAAAAAATGTATTTATTCCTCCATTTTTTGTTAGCAGGTAAAGTAGACTAGTAACTTAAAAGAACATTTTAGTTAAATTTATGTTCCAAAAAAACAAGAACCGTCCTGCGACAGACTGGCGACTTGTCCACCGTGCATTCTGCCTTCACCCAACACTAGCTGGATTAGGCTTTATCCAAAAAGGGATAAAGCAGATTAAGAAAATGGATGGATCTATAGGTGCCTTCAATAGACCACACTATTCTCTTTATCAAATTTCTGAAGAAATGTTGTTATTTTCACTTCTCATTTACAATCAAGTTATCCCCCATATTTTTAGCAATTTTTTCAAAAATGTTCCCATAATTTGCTGCTTTTTATTTTAAGATTTTCAATATAAAAAGTGCATATTTGTATATATTTCAATTACAATTATTTAATAAACAGGAAAGGATTAAAACGATCAGGCTTGACTCAGTTTAAAACTGGTTTTCAGCTCTGCAGAACATAAAACTCCAAACATAATGCACAGCAAGACAGACAGAAACAAACGCACACTCAAAGACAATACAGTCTAATTAAAAATATTTTAATAATAAAATTAGTCCAAGATAAAGTAATATATACTTTTGTTAAAAATTGAAAAGAACTTTCAAACCCAGAAATGTATTTGTTTATTTTCAAAAATCAACATATAATTTGGTGCAACTAATGTATGAATTCTGGTTGTGCTTGCTGACACTGAAATGATTTTCTGTGGTATAAGGCACTTTGAAATCTGTAAAAATCTTCAGTACAGCTATGTAAACTGGATACCCGGAGCATTATGGCTGCCATAGTCAGGAGCCTTGCAGAGTGATATGAACAACGCTGAGAATATTGCGAATGAGTAGGAAAAAAGTTTGACTTATTACCAGTGTTGCACTCTTCACAGAGGCTGACTAATTTAGAAAAAAGAGACACACATGAACAAAAGAGTTTCCTGGAAAATATACAGAACTTCCCATCAACCCTTTTGACCAATCACCTGCTGCCTCTTAAGCAATCTAAGCATTCTAGGTTGTGTAGTCATAGTACATTATATTTTGTTTTGCACACTACCGTCCAGAGTCCCCAAAAAACTCCAAGGGAAAGTGAGGATAAAGGGCAAAAGATCCCAATATTCATAAAAATGTTGAGAAAGAAAGCAACGATGAAGGGAGAAAACAAACACTAAAATATAAAAAGAACTCAAAGTTACCTGACAGTGAAAGATGTATTCAGGTGTGGCTTTTTTAAATTTGATATTCCAAACCAGTGCAACGCCGTCTGGTTCATGGGGGGCTTCTTCATTGTTGTTATAGGAGGCAACCAACAACTCGGGATACTGGTGAACACAACACACAGGCAAAAATTAATAAAAGAAGAATCAACATAAAAACTAGTCTACATTTTTTCAACAACAGAGGCAAAAAAATATATATATTTAAAAAAATGAGACAGTTTATACCCGCACCTGAGGGGACCAGTCCAGACAGGTGATCACACGATGTTTGGACCAGTGTTCGTCATAGAAGACTCTGCTGAGGGACAGTCTGGAGCCACTACCCATGTCTCTAAAAAACACCAAAGATGTATAATCAATTTTGAGTGTTTTTTCAAGTTGGCTGAGTGCTATTTTAATATTTCAATAAAATTGGTGCCTGATGAGGACATGTAATAGATTCAAAACAGTATAAAGTAGCAAATGAAGCTTAGAAAATATTAGAACTGCAATAGCATTCGTTTTTGTCACTTCCCTGATAAAATTATACATGTAACTTTGTCTTATATGACAATAATGCATTTATTTTTTTTTAAAGAGAATACATACATTTATTAATTTGTATGTTGTTTGTTTAAAGGTGATGAAAAGGGTTTTAACATCTTGCGGTGTTAGTTCATTATTTATGTGGTTACTTATCCTTTCAGAAAACTGCAACACAACCGTTTTTAGTTTGTACTTGTGTAAGTTCTATGAGGGTAAAGATACTTGACTGCACACAATCTTTAAAGTACTCCTTACTACCAAACATGCATGGGAGCTTGAGACCATTAAATAAATGTGAAACTCTCAGGAAAATGTAAGCCACAAAGAGGGTCCTCGGGGAGAGGAAACCAGATTCGACGCCGAGCATTGGGCTGGGACCTGTTTTGGACATAAAATGTATTTACCATTGGTTTCATGCTTTCCTGCTGCAGCGGTCAAAGCTGGAATGAGATTTCGACAGCATCCTAAAGCGGCTTGGCATGTCTGACTCTCACAGCTTCAGCCAAGGCTTTGATAACCTCCATCTGACTGACACAGGCAGTGGCTCAGATGTTAGCACAATGCTCTCAAAGCTGTGATGTTTATCGGTTCACAGGGGTCTTCAGCCCTCAAAGAGTGTGACTTCATTATGAAGACATCCTTTTGGAAGATCAAACAAAAGAATTCAAGCCCCAAGAGTTACTCAGTGGCTATGAGTCACTTTTAGCACAGTTGAAGATGCATGATAAAGTTAGTGCTCCCATATCAAAACCACCACTTCTTTCAGACTCCCGGTAGAGACAAACAAACCTACTTTTGAAAAGAGACCCTAAATATATTATTTTAGGGAGACATGTCAGGTGTTAACAGCTCACCCTTCCTTGTCCTCAAGGTTTCGACCACTATAATCAAAGTATATGTCGCAGTCTTCAGCGAGGGCTCTCTCCATCACTCGGATGCTGCCCTCAAAGAAGCTTTGAAACTCAGATGAATGCAGGATCTGTTGTCTTTCCTCCTCCGTGAGCTCTCTCAGCATCGGAAATGAGCCTGTTGGAAAAATAATCTGATTAAAGACAAATCATATCTTTATTCACGTTTTCTTTAGAGGTGTAGGAAAATACAAATTCTGTGAAATATTGCAGTATTTTATTGGTCAACCCTTATATCGATTTCTAATGCTGCTGAAACAAATTTTTATTATTTATCTATAAGCAAGCATATAGTTCAGCATCTTCTGTGTCCCACTCAAGCCCTGACCCCAGCATACCTCTTTCAGGAGCACTGCACCAAAGCAATTACATAGCACTTTATTTTTACTTACAGAATCCGATTGGTGAAGACACATTTCAATTTTTTTTTTTTTTTTTACTAAAACAAATATTTTGGAAGCCAGGCAACATTGTTGAAAAATGTTTTCATACGTTTTATCAAAGAAAAGGACTTCAAGTTTTCTTTGGGTAAAAGCAACTTGGGTCTGAGATCCAGTTGTAGTGCTTAAGCCTTTAACACAGAAGATGTCCTCAAGACAACAAAATAACACAGGCTCTTTGAACAACCGTAACTCTTCAGTCATCCATGTGATCAGCACAAATCAGCTGATTTTAATGCAGCGCCGGGCAGGCTTTTGGAGGAAGTTCGGTCCATGAAGATCTTCACTCCCTCATCTGAGCTGACATCCAGTTCAAAACGATATGGCTGGACATTATTGATATTGCTTGACATTCTTATCTAGCAGTGGTGAAGATTTACACGAGTGAAATACAGAGCTATCATAATCAGACAGGGGGTGATCAGGGGCGGGGCTATTCAGGTCAGCTCCAAAAGCCACGCCCACCAAGAGGAGATTTTGGAAAATGAGGCTTCAGATCAACATGAAAAATGGCTTTTTAAGACATTTATGTTGTGGAATTTTGGTAAAAAAAAACAAAAACAAAAAAAACAACGTCCTAATCATAATCCAAACACCACTGGGAATGTTTTTTAAAGGAAGCATTTGTTAGAGGGGGACGAAAAATTGTGATTTATCAAATTGGTAGACTCTTCCCAAAACACAGCCCTAATTTTACCAACATCTATAGTCTCAAAAATAAAATGTGGAAGTAAAATATAAAAGTAAAAATGTAATTTTCCTTCTAATAGAATCTGTAAATGTTCAACATAAGTGAAAAATGTTTTAATGATCTTTTTTTCAGAGTTTATTGTTACAACACTGATTGAAACATTTTGAACCAGCTGGATGTTGTCCAGCAGCAAGGATTTCTATCAGTAATTCCAACACATTTTGACATTTGTTATGATGAGTAACCATGACAATTGGAAAGCTGTTCACATTTGGGAACAGCTACTTCAGAAAGCCAAGTCATGACTACAATGGAGCCCAGATCCAGATGAGTTGCAGAGGAGACATCGGGGCTTTAGGCCAACAGCAGAAAACAGAATTAGGAGGAAGTTGAAACCAGTTCTTCCGCTGATCATTTTGGAGAATGTGAGATGTTTGGCACATAAACTAAATACACTTGGAGTACAGACAAGGACACAGCTGGACTATCATGCAGTCAAAATATTTCAAACACAGACACCTCTCTGTCCAGCTGTCAGGCTATGAAAGGCATAGAAATCATAGATAGAGCGGCAAAGAAAGAAAGGCTGCAATTCTTCACAATAAATGGTGTAATCGTGAACTTGCTATAGTTAAGAATCAACTCTGCAAATGGAATATTGATCTATAGGCAAGGAGTTTTGTTCAAATTATCTACTAAAAGAAGTCAGACATGTTACTATGGATTCACATGTACACTTTGGGAGCATCAGTGGTGTTTCGTCATATTGACTTTGCTCGCAGTGACTTCGATCATCATTGAACTGAATACTGGGACTTTTGTGTTGCTATCAAAGCAGGGCCTGTCACAGAAAAAAGAATAATGTTCAGCTTTCCAGGCATCAGCGTGAAGCTCAGCCAATCACATTGAAGCTGACCAAGGGAGATAGCAGCCAATACTAATGTATTTGCAAGGTCGGCCTATTACAGGGTTGTCTATGAGAAAAAATAAGGAAAAAGCAGCAACATATGTGTACAATCCTTCATTTTTATATCTGCTATATTAAGCTCTGAAGTAAAACCTGGAAATAATTAGCAAAGATAGTGAATGAATCTGGTTATTTTCACAAATATTATCAGAAGATTCTTTACAGTATGGTGAAAAATAAGAATACTTACCATCTGCCAAAGCTTTAGCAGTTAAAACTGTCAAAGAAATCTGGCATTTCATGACAAAAAGTATGAAATCTCAAATGTTATAATTTTATTAAAATCGATATATTATCACTTAACTTCACTCAAGAAATACTAGTACCTGTCCTTGAACCGCCACCTTAACGTGGTGGAGGGGTTTGAGTGCTCGAATGGTCTGAGGAGCTACGCTGTGTGGAGCTTCTGCCCCTGGTAGTAGATGCAAGTAGATGCATAGTAGACCTCTATATTCAGATATCTTTCAGAACACTATTGATAGACATCTAATAGAGTTGTCTGAGATGTCCAGTGGACATCTACAATAGATGTCTATTAGTCATTTAATACAGTGTTCCCCAAATTTTTTGTGGCTGCAGACCAGCCAACCCCTGATCTAATAGACAGCTATCTACTGTAGATGCATATTAGCTATCTAATATATCTATTATAGATGCCGTAGATAACTAATAAGCATCATGTGTTCTGTGGGAAGAAACTACCAAAATGGCTTTTTTATTACATGCAAGGCATGATGGGACTGCAACACATTTAGCTGTGGGAAAGTCGTTTGCTAGAGATCTAAACCGAGATATGCAGTAAGATTTGAAATAGCCATGATTTAGATATCTAAAAGATGTGTCTGTGCCTAGTGAGTGAATGCTGGATTTATGAACTTTTGTGTTAGTACAATGAAATCCATACAGTTATTTTTTAAAAATATACAAAACAATCACAAAAACAAAAGCATACTTAGGATAAATTTAAAAAAAAGTTCTAAATCTATCATGTTACTAATACATAATACTGACATCACATACTTATAAAGTAAGGCATGCATAGATGTCACCAAGTGCTGTAAAGCAGCATGTGGTGTAGCTGTGAGATCCACATTCCCTTCATCTTCATGAAATGCAGAATCACATGCAAGACTCAATAAACTACAAACAGTTCCTAATACATCTTTCCCAGTAAAGTCCCAGAGCAAAACTTCATAAACATGAGTAAAAACAAAGCCCTCTGAGCAGCTTGTCTGCCTTTGAACATAATGGCAGCACAGCATGGAGTCCGGTTTTTAATGTCACTGTCCCTAAGCGCACATGTGATCTTACACACTCACACACATGCAGATAAACAGTACATATAGAGACCTTTACACTGCCTTTTGACTTTGATCCCCCATCCCTTTGTATTTCTTACAAGTTGTCAGAAAAGACTGAGTGAATCGAGTGGGAAAGATCAAAGACCAGTCGTCCTAATAGCCTGGATGGAGAGGAGACAGATGGCTGTGTGTGTTTATGGGAGTATATGCGCTTTAATGTGTTTGTCCACTTGATTTTGAGTTGGATGCTCACTTAATCTGCCTAGATACAAATATTCCTATCAGTCTGTATACTTAGTGTGTTCTTTAATTCAATTTAACCTTAAACCCTTTTTTGAATGATCTACTCTTCCACATGAACCATTGACATGCACATGAATGGAGACACACGCATGCACACTTCTTCATTGCTCCTCGCTTTGAAATGTGACCAGGGGGTCAAGTGAGAGATTTTTAATCAGCGCTGACCTCCACATGCCATAGAGCTGATATGCTGACCCCAACTGTAACCTACCCCGCCCTCCGATCTGATACACCCACTGACTGGCAGAGGGTGTCACACATGAGTGGCCATAGTTCATGACGGATTGACCAGTAGCATGAGGGAAGTGGTGGGAGGAAAGAAGCCAGGGACAAAGAATGAGAAGTTTTGTGTCTTTGCAACAACTGATGGCATAACTTTAACAGCCCATCTGTCGCGGGAAGCATTAGGAGCTAATTCAGACTGTCTTTGTATAATCAAATGTGCAAATATAATAAAAAAGAAGAACAATGGACAGGTCAACTGTTGGAATGCGATGGTAAACATGGTCCCTTACATGCTCATATGTTCCTAGTTTTTAATGTTTTATGTGAAGTTTGCTTGTGTCCTTCACACCTCAAGTCCATCACAGCAGAAGTTTGTCAATAAACGTGATTCTGATGGTTGTTCCTTAAAATCCATCACGGTAGAGGTAGTTTTTCTCACCATGGTCACTCAAATGTAAACTAAGTAAAGAAATTGATTTCTTCAGTGAAATACGAGCCTTTACAAAAATACTGCTAAAATTGCTTGTAAAATCTACGGTGGCCAACATGGCTCACATAAATGCAAAAGCCACAACACGACGATAAAAGCGGAAGCACGATGAGAAAAGCCGACAACACAACGGAAATAAATAACTGCCTTTTTTCTAAAATTCCATTCAGTTTCAAGCTATTGGCGCTGCTTGAAACTTTGAACATTAACTCGAAAGGGGATAAAATAAAAGTAAAATGAGGGGAAACTTTTGTACTTCTTTTAACTAGCAGCTGCGTTCTTTTAATTATTGTCTTGATTTGAAAAAAAAACCGCATAGCTATGAAGCTGGAGTACAGCAGCCACAGCCGCTGGAAAGTTCCGTCTGCGTAGAGCAAACGAACGCCGCTGGGTTGGCTGCGGCTCTCTATTTTCCGGGCCGTGATTGGAGCGGCAGGGGGCTCTGTTTGCTGGGCAACCAATCCTGGGCAGAGTGAGCTTTCCAACGGCCATGATATTCAGGCTCCATGGCTATGACATTTACTTTTTCAAATCAAGATGAAGACATTGATGCTAAATGACTTAGTCATGTTTAAGAAAAACAGTATTTTTACAACTTTAGAATTGGATTAGTTGTTTTTTACTCCATCCATCCTTTTTCTAGAGCCTGTCCCGGCTACTGTTGGGCGAAGGTAGGATTTTAACCAGGGCCTTCTCACTGTGGGGTGAGAGCACTAACCATTCTGCCACCATGCAGCCCCTATTTTGCACTTTAAAAAAATGAAATTCATTTAGTCAAAACCTCTTACATATATATTTTTTATTTTTTTGGTGACTACAATCTAAGTTTATTTTTTTAGGACTTTGAGACTGTCTTTTTACCTTCTTTATTTTCCTTGGTGTCATCTTCATCCGGCTGGTCCGACTCTGAAGCCGGCTTCGTTTCCATCATCTCTTCATCTTCTTCTTCTTCTTCCTCCACTACAAGAGAAAATAAAAAAAGGAGAGAAAGAAAGAGAGAACCCTTATGTTAATCAACAGCTGTTCCAATTTTCCTCAACCTCCTGCTGCTAGTCTCCTCCCCAACCGTCTAAGCAAAATAATCATTCCCAGACATGCACTGATACACCTGAATAAAATGCACTCGTACAAGGTTTAATTTATAAACTGTTTTGCTTTAAACCAAACTTTAAAAAAGGATTCTTTAACTTCCAGTTGCATAGATTGTTAATCTATTATGTTGGTAATAGATCACACGAGTGTGAATTCTGGCGAGGTCACAAACACACACAAGCCCAGCAGTAAGTGTGCATTTTCCTCTGTCTTTCACCTTTGACTTCATGAAAAGAGATCCAGTGTGTGTTTGTGTGCAACAGGGGATTCCCTCTGCCTTCACTGCAATCAGTGTCTTCATCTTCTCAGGATTTATGTAAAAGAGTGTGCAGTGTGAGTCTGGGGTTCAGGCATGTCGGGTTGCTGTCAACACAGGCACCTGCTTGTCAGCTACTGCCCCACCATGCCTCAGGGGTATGTGTTGGTAACCCTCGCAAACCTCTCCCCCTGAAACACATGATGAGAGTCATGGGGCCTCCGGGAAGACCTCTTAACACCCTGACACCACCAGCAGACACCTGTGGTCTGCCAGCACACATGCTGCACACACGCACAATCTGTCTTTCTCCTCCTCCCAAACACACACGACCGAGGCCCTCGCCCGCGGTGCCAGGGGTGGCGAGAGGTTAACCGGCAGGGTCAAGCTCACAACGGCGGCTCAGTCCGTTGGGAGGAAGTGACTACATCGCATCCTCAGAAATGTCAAGTCTCCTTCTCACACAAACAGAAACGCACATAGGGTGTGTTTAACTCGGCTGGTGTATGGCCCGGGGCACCTTTAAAACCACTCGCTCTTTCAGCTCAACGTGAACTGTCCTTTCAACACTCACATAAGCTTTTGATGAACTCAGCACATCTCTTCATGAAGCTACAATTACACTCTGTGCTCACGCTAATGATTTTACCATTATCCAATGATCATTTATCCAACAAATTTCAGCTTTGCAGCACATCCTTTCCAATTCATATCTGTTTTCTTTTAATTGCACTTCTTAAAATCATGCATGATATACGACTTTAACCTTCATACTCTGCTTGCATAACAAATCACTAAACTTAATCAAGTGCATGGTGTTGGGGCCCTATCCAAGTCAGTGGTTAACTGCCAGCTGTAGAGATCCAAACACAAGTAACCCACTAGAGAAGCCAGAGAGGACCAGACATGCAAACTGCCGAGCTAACTCCATCTCCAAGCTGCCAAAATAGACATGCTGCAAGCAGAAACAACCGTTTTTCCAGCTCCTTCTGTCTCCATGCTTTTATTTTTAGAACAAAATGTCTTTCCAAAGTTACATTTTTAGTCATCTATCAGTCATTCCCCTTTTCACGTACTCAGGCCATTAATTTGCAAAGCTAAAGAATGCGCAAAAGAAAGCAGCGCTTTATTTTTCCTGACCTGACATGACCGGTCCGGTGGTTGGAATGTGTGGTGATGGGAATGGGAGGAGCGTAAAGAGTGGAGGGAGACCACAGAGAGAAGCGGTCAAACTGTCAACCCGTTGGACCGCACATGTCTGGAGAAAAGCACCGTAATTAATGGCCTTTGGGTTACCTCACTAAGGGGAGATGATCCAATTCCCATCCGAAGATACTGCTGATGTTTTCCCCAGTGGTCATGCATCAAGTTATTCTGTCATAATGCTGCACCAAAAATATCTCTACTATTTCCTAAGATTGATCTCAAGATCGAAACTGTGAGACAAAAGAAAAAAGTATGCTGATGATACACAAAAATATCATTAAATACGAAGCATCAACCAAAGAGGACAAAATTACGTATTACTGTGTTTTAGAAAAAGAGAACGTCTCAGTGTGTTTTACAGTTTCTCTTTAGGTATTAGAACGCATACTTGCTTCCAACTCATTCCAGTCACGGGATGCTTTCTCTTTCCACCAACCGCTTAATACCTCTGCTCACTGCAGGATGACCGTTTAACGGGAATCCTCCCCCTCCACACAGGCAGGGGTCCACCTTGATGAAACTCTGCTTGGGGGCGCCCGTTTTGGCCAGCTTCACGCCCCGGGTAATGATATCCTCGGTAGCCCCAGTCGCTGCATCTGGCTGCTTCAATCTTCCCCCTTGGCTGCTTTCTCGTGCTGACCAGGTCCAGTCAATTCAGAGTAGCGCAGCAGGTATGCAGGTACAGCAAAGAGGTTTATAGAGCACACGAAAAATGTGTAAAAGTGTAAATGCAGAAAGAGCTGCGCGCCACACACAACTGCAGCTGTGTCAAACTGTGTCAACAGATAAACACAGACATGAACCAAATTTAGTGTTTTTGTACGAGCAGCTGAAATGTGAGCACTGGAATGTCATAAAAATCTGTGAATTAGTGTTACTTGACATCAGCGCTGTCACCCTTTTCCTGATCCCATCCATCACTAGCTGAAAGCTCAATAACAAGCATGAATGCCGGAAAGATTCAGAGAGATCCAACAGCTCAAACCACATCAAAGGGGCTCTGGGACACACAAGGTCACACTTTATTGTGATTGCAAATGTCCTGCGGGGTCAGATTTCAGCATCTAGTTTCAGACGACTACAATGAATGCTGCAGGTAAAGAGAGAAAAAAAACAAGAACAAATTTCAGGAACGCCCCCCACAGCAAAAGTTCTGTCTCCTTTGGTAATCTGTGCAAAAGATATGAGGCAATTAAAAATGACTGACTGCTAGGCCTGTGTGAATATACTCAGGATCATTTGTCGCATGAACAGTTAGGCTGAATTTGGTACTAGACAGTTTCAAAATAAACACTTTTTTGTATGAAAGCATACATACAATGTATGCCTGGAGATTTCAGATATTTGGTTGGTCTATCATATTTTTAAACAGCTTTGACTTTCAATTTGAAATGAAATACTCATTATTATAAAGCTTTTTCAATATAGAGTTTGTAAGTTACATTTTAATAGAATTTGCAATTTTGTTTTTTTTAATTAATTGGGCATTATGCTAAAAACATTACCAAAAACAATGTTTTTTATGCGGTTTATTAACACATAAAGCAACCAAACAATGAGAATAATTTCTTTGAAAAAGCTATAAACAAAAGAAAATGCACATTTCTATATCAAATCCCAGTTATTGATGATTTTATAACCCTAAAAATAAAATTACAGCTAAATCAGAGAGGACAAAAATATTGAAAACATATTTTTAAAACTATCAGGAATCAAATGGTGGCTTATATTTCTACAAAGTCAAACTAAAACTTGCACAAAGTGCTTTTTGATGGAATGTATTTACTGTTTTTGCAGATTGCCACAGAAAAAAATTCACTGCAAAAAATAATAAAATGTAAAAATCTTTTTAAAGACATTGTTACTTTTGTTGTTTTCATGCCTGACATGCATTCCAAAGCAAAATGAAGAACTAAATATGAACTTTTTTTGGTTTAAAATAATGTCTATCAGCACAATTATCAATGTCTGAGCAGAAGCAGCAGTAATTCTGGGACAAGCTTTACATTTTTATGGGGAACGTTAACACAAATCTGTTGTTTTACTAGTTTATTATATTTTTTTGAAACATCAGTCCCTTTTTTACTCACAAACACCAACTGAAAAGCAGACAAGGAAGACATGATCACTTTTTAAGAGATTTATTCAAATCTCTAACAAGTTCAGTGAATCTGCTTTTGTTCTTTTGATTTCTTTAAAGTAAGAGAAAAAAACCTTTGTTAGTAATTTTAGGAGTTTACATAATTTTAGTCCACACCCTTTTTTATAAAAAGAAAATAAATAGTAATATAAAGTAACAACTCTGATTAGCACTTAACTGTTATAGGCTAACCAAACCCTAAATCAACTTTTTTTGGCTGTTGATCTCTATAAAAGGGGCTTTAAAAGGGCTGTCTGTTGGTCATTGCCAAATTTTTGACAAATTAAAATAAAACAGGCTGACTCCACCCACAGCTAAAATGTGAAAATCCAGTCCGAGGGGTGAGGCTGAGGAACATGACTGCTATCATTACTGGAACTGCAGATCATGACGTGAGACTTCTGAAATGACATAGGACTTTAATGGTTTGACCACAAAATTCAACTGTAACACCTCAATTCAACCTTTAGGAGGCAGTAAACAGACGGCTTTAGACTATATTTGTAATAAGTAAACAAGTTAATTTTAGTTTTTGAAAAAAACGGCAATGATCAACAGACAGCACTTTTAAAGTCACATTATAGAGGTCAACAGCCAAAAAAAAAAAAGTTGATTAGGTGTTTGGTTACCCTTTCAGTACATAGAGCTAACATTAGCCAACATTCATTTTATTACAGAACTTATTTGTGAAATGAAGCAAAAATGATATTTAGGGATACCGACTAACTTCTACTAACTTTTACTCAAACATTTGCATTATTTCACCTCCAACATGGAAGGATGGAGAATAGCAGCATCAATAGATCACTTTCACCTGCTAGCCTACAGTTGCTATATAAAAGTCCCATATGGAGCGTCAGGACATCCTGTTTTGGCGTGTTTCATTTTAGTGAAGATTAAAGCATGAACAACCTTTTCTTTTTTTTTAGCAAACCCAATCCACAATAAGTGCTAGTGTGGAGAAATGTGTTAGCGCATGCTTGGAGTGATTGGCATAGTTATCAAAGAGCCGTGGGTGTTTGTGTAGAGGGGTGGGGGGGATGATAATAGGGCCCAGGTTTGTCATCAGTTACTTTATGGGAAAAGATCGGCAAACTTCTGTCGGAAGTCAGGAGGTGACTGCTTGGCTGTCACACCCCATCCAGCCCAGAAGTCTTATTTTTTTTTAAAACACCAATAGGAAAAACTAAAGAAAAAAATAGACATGAGAGAGAAGAAGTGGCAGATGTAGGGGAAGGGACTTAAAAGGAAAATGTTTTAGGATTTTAGGGCATCCCACGCACTGGGAATAACCCCAAAACATGATGTAGACATTCGCATGGAGACACACGCTCAAAGTTTGCAGAGGCTTTGGAATACCGCTAGTTAAAAAGACCACAATATAAGCTCTTTGTGCTGAAGAAGGAGGAGCCCAGACAGACATGAAAGGCCTCTCTAATGTGGCCCTAGCACGACACACACTCACTCACACACACATTTATATACACATGTCCACAAAATTGTAGGTCCTCTAAAGTTAATGAAACAAAAACCCACAACGGTCACTGAAATTATGTAAAAATGACAAAAGTAATAACAAAAAAAGTTCTTAAAATTAACCACCAAACTTGATTCCAAATGGTTTTCAATAGAATTATTAAAAAATGAACCAATAAAGCCACAGGGAGCAAAAAAAGACTGCATACCTAGGAAATATTTAAACAGAGTGGTTTAATTATTTCCTTGTATAATCTAATGGTATGATGTGTATCACATTAAACATGGACCACAGAAGGGGAAGAGATGTCCCTGTAACAATAATATTCATAAGTTGTATGAATAAGTATACATAGGGTCAATATTACTGAAGTCAATCTACATCAAGTCTACAATACTTCAATAGAAAAAAGTAGGGATGAACGATATTGGATTTCAGATAAAGACACCTGCAAATATGCTGTCAAATATTTGATATTGATATTTTTTTATTTAAAGACTAAAGAAACACTTTGGAATTTAAATCAACATTAAACCATGTATCTCAGGTTTTCACTGCACTGTTATTTTCAGTCAAGGTTTTAAAGTTTAGTAACTTTTATGGAAATTCTGCAAACAAAACAGTAGTATGTGTGGTGTATATAATCCATAACAGGAGTATCAATCAGTCTGAGACTTGATTTGGCTTCAACTCTACCATGTGCTCTGACGCACAACGTTACCCCTGTTATCCATAACAGCTGTTCACTCTGTGTGTTGGCAGTACGAGGTTCAATCTTTAAAAGTGGCTTGCAGAAAACTAAACAAATGTCAATGCGAGAGATTCATGTAGGGTGTAAAAAAGTGAAAAAGTCAGGTGAACTGACAGGTTGTCATGACACAGTCAACATGTAGAAGTCAGTCGCGTTGATGGATTCAAGGTCACGATGGCCGTATCATCAAAAAACTAAATTGATGAGACCTATTGACAAATAAAGACATTTATTTCATGGTGCTTCCTTATAAAACTCATAGCAAATTGAAGAGACAGATAACAGTAATTGTGACCAAAGAACCAGAAGAATCTCCACAGACATTAAAGTGAACTCCAACGTAAAGGTATATTGGTGTCAGATTGCACCAACCAGTGCTGTTAGAGCCAAAGAGGAATTCAAAGAAGACAACCAAGGAGGACAAAGTGTTGAACATGAACCACTAAAAATGGATACAATGTCTGTTAAAAAGCCACAGAGCTACTGAAAGAATGTATTTTGAACAGATGTAACACAACTGGAAATGTAAAAAAATGAAGCAAATGAATGATCTGGCACTCCTTAGCTGGCAAAAGTTCTCTTAAATCTGATCAGGGTACAATGAAAACCTCATTCTATCAAGGAAATAAGTTAAAAAATGTACTACCAAGTAATGGTAGGATATGGGAAAAATTAGCAACAAATGAACCCCAGAGCATACTGATAACATGTGTTCTGTTTCCACAGACAATGACTGCTGAGGCAGAGGAAATGTCTATGTTAAGTATACATCATTATAACAAAAGTGTTTTTCTGAGGAATTTGCGAGATAATAAATGTAGCTATGTAAGAATATTGATAGTGTTGTTGCATGTACAAGAATTGATAGCTCTGTTGAAGAATTGTTGATAATATTGTTAAAGGCTTTAAGTAAATTTATGTAAAATTTTGTTTACTGTAATTTCAAATTAGATGTTAAATATGCATTCTTTATTGGTCTTCTTGGGTACGTTTATTTTTTCTATGAGACCTTCGTAAAATAAAACATGGTTTTCTTCCTATCAAACATGGAGCTGAAACAAGATGACTGGAGAGGGCATTTATCAAGCCTCAGACGATTAGTGCAGTTGCTAAATGAAGACAGGACAAAAATAACAGCAGGTTTTCAACAGAAAGTCCTCAAACCTGAACTTAATAAAACCTTCTGAAGTCAGTTCAGATAAAAGCTGACAGTCTGTATGAAGTGATCCTTTCATGGTGTTTTAAGGCTCGCTCATTTTAAATATACCAAGACTAACCTCAAATACAAAGGGGGTTTATACAAATATACACCTCGTTTGTCGGAAGATTCATTGTAAAACTTTTCTTGTACAGTATGTATATACACATATACTTCTTGTGTAGTATGTATATATAAACTCTTCTTGTACAGTACGTAATAACTAACTCATCTTGTACAGCATGTATATATATAAACTCGTCTTGTATAGTATGTGTATATAAACTGTTCTTGCAGAGTATATATAAATAAGCTCTTTTTTAGGTAGGTATATATAAGGTAGGTATATATAAACTCTTCTTGTACAGTATGTATAAATATACTTTTCTTGCATATTATGTGTATATAAACTCTTCTTGTAGAGTCTGTATATATAAACTCTTCCTGTACTGTATATATACGTAAATAAGCTCTTCTTGTATAGTGCGTAATAACTAACTGATCTTGTACAGTATGTATATATAAACTCTTCTTGTACAGTATGTATAAACATACGTTTCTTGTATATTAAGTGTATATAAACTCTTCTTGTAGAGCCTGTACATATAAACTCTTCCTGTACAGTACATATAAATGAGCTCTTCTTGTACAGTACGTAATAACTAACTGATCTTGTACAGTATGTATATATAAACTCTTCTTGTGTCTTTTGAAAGTGGTCCATTATTAGGGCCTCTAATAATATTACTTTTCTCAGCTATCCCAAGTGTTTATTCGCATCAAACATTTAATTTTTATTGCTAGGTGTGACATATAGGTATATTATAGCCAGTAATGTATTATTTGAAAACATAATATGAACAAATTTGAAACAAATTGTTTTTTCGGGATTATTTGGGATTAAGATGGATAGTTGTTTCTCAAACATCTCGATAAATATTTGTTCAAACTCAGATGTGCAGGATATATAACCAAAAAGATCCTTATGTTTCCATTTTTTCATTTGTGTCATCTTTGTTGAAAAGTTCATCTATATTATAAACAAAATAATTGAATCAAAAATTCCTATTGGTATTGTTGAGATACCACAAAAACTCCTAACAGTTATTGCACATCTTATTTATTGTCAACAACTTTGTTTATGTAATAGTAAAAGAAAACATTTTAAATGCATAAAACATTCAACACTATTAGAACTTCAAACCCAGTTTGCTCATTTGACAGTGTCTCCTCCCCCCTTTCCATTTGTTCTAATAAAAACTAATGTTAAAATTCATCATGGTTCATCAAGTCATGATTGTCACAGCAGGAGTAAAAATATTCCCCACACAACAGCACATTAGCAGCAGGACCTAATGTAAAACTGCTAAAGCTAAAACCACAGCATGATTTAGATTAAATCATTTCTTTACCACACTTCCCCACACACATCAAATATTGAATGTGTGTGTCTGTGTGTGTGCAGCAAAGGAGACCTAGGTCTGTGGAAAACTTTGTTGAGTGCTGTGGACTCATTGAGTTTCTTTCTGTGGTTTTTTTCCTCTCTTTCTGCTCAGGCTGCCCCTTAAAAGGAGGGTCTGCCAACCAGACCATGCCATGGTCGGAGCCCAACCACAGCTTCTTGATTGAAACCAAAGACTTTCGACTTTCCAAACTCCTCAAAAAACAACAAAAAGAAATAAAAAAACAATGAGGGAAGGATCAAGAAAAGAAAATAAGAAGATCTGAAGCTACTTTAGAAACACATACCTACTTTTTTCAACACTACAGATTATGGCCTGTATTTACCAATCTGATGACAATATGGTTGTATAGTTCAATAAAGGGGTTAAAAGTTTATTTTTTTAAGTCTAAGTCTTTTTTTAAGAAAAACAGACTCCAAGATGTGCATTTTGTATATCTATGAAGCAACAACAACCATCATCCAGTCTTGTATGAATTTTTTTTACTTAATTAGAAGCTGGAAAAGCAGCACATGTTGAAGATTAATTGTGTGATAATTATGTTACTATTATTCAATTTCACTTCATACTGAAACCTCATCAAACCTCTGTCACCTCTGCCCGTTGGACTGGGGGGATAAAATGGTACATGTGTCAAGAGTGCCCCCTTCTGGAGAAATATGAAAACACAAGAGTGCTCCAGATAACCTTGGTAAGTTATCAAAAGCTGATTAAAATTGACTATAAGACTGTAAAATGTGACAACTGTTTGAAATTATAAAATGTAGGTTAATTTTAATCAAACTACAAAACTTTTTAGATATTGGCAAAAAACAACACATTTTAGGAAATCTCACTTAAATTTAATTTAGTGTTTGTGGATTTTGCTCTAAATACAAAGCCATGTGAAAGAAAATTAACTTAATGTTTAAGTGGCATAGGGGCGAGTTGTTGAAACAAACTACCAACTTTCAAATAGAAACCTCTTGAAGGTTGAAAGGATCTTGGAGTGCTGGAGAGACCACCCAAGCAAATGTTAAAGGCCCGGCATTATTTTACACGTGGATCAAAAAATGCAATGGAGGACGAGGTGGGGCGGGATGTTAAAAAGTCAAGTTCAACATAATACATACCAAAGAAGAATAAAAGGGAAAGGTTGAAAGAAAAGGAGGAAACATGAAACTGTATTTTTGCTCATCTTAAGAACTCATCTGATGGCAAATATTATTTTGGATGATGGCAATTTTACTGAAGGGAGTCAAAGTCAGAGGGAGACGGAGAGCGGGTTCAGATGCCCTGCGTGGTGGTCGTGGGAGAAAATTGCAATCAGATGTGACTGACTTGGAAAAGCTAACACACGCTGAAAAAGTGTTGTTTTTTTTTCACTGTTATTCTGTGTTTTTCTAGGCTTGAAGAACTAGAGCATTTGACAAAAATTACTTTGGACTGTGTATCAATTTTACTGTGAAACAGGTGTAAAGGCTGCAGCGTTTGAGAGCAATGATGAAACTAAGCTTTAGATGGTTTAAAAAAAGAAATGAAAACTAGAAGATGATGAGTTGTGCTTGCAGGGAAAACAGTAACAGATTGAAATAGAAAAACTTTAGGTTCGAGTGTGTGCACACAGCACATGCACAGCAGAAATCCAACAAAGTGCTAGCTCGAGGAAAGTAAGCAAACATAAAAACGCTTCTTTCTAAACATAACAGTAAACAATAAACATCTAAATAAATATTTTCTTCTGGGGGTAATGTCTGCATGTTAGCATGGATTGGACCAACAGTCGCACACACAAACATACACAACAGCCTGTTGTTGTTGTGTATGTTGTGTTTCTCTCTGTTTGGACTGCTCGTCTGACTGAAACAATATATGAGACGAGTGCTTCCATATGTGGCTGCCTATACTCATATTCACACTTTCATAGAAGCAAGAAAGATCATATGAGTGTTGAACCTTACCAAATAGAAACAGATTTCCTCAAAATAAAATTTTACAAGAAACACTGTTGATCTAGAAAGCATTGTATTGAGTATTTTCCAGAAAAACAACTGAGTTTCTTTTCCTGGATTTCTGAAAACTCACTGAGTGACAAAACACGCATTATATATAATCAATATTTAGTACCCGACAATAACAGAAGGGCATAATACTGGAATACCAACTCAAACATGTCAAACTAGCTACTTTAATTACACTTTGTCAAATTTTGAGTTGACAGATCTTGAAGCAGATTGTGTTAATAAACACTAAAAAACTTGTTTTTTTCTGAAGATAAGACCATTGACATGTACGTGAGAACTGGACCTAGAGAGTGTGATGTCATCCATACAAAACAGCTTACTAACGCCTCCAACCGAATGAAGTCAATTCAGTTGTCTTTTTTTTTTTTTTTTTTTTTAATAAGGATGCTGCCATGTTGGAAGTAAGCAGTGATTGGTTCTAGTCGGTCTGAGTCTACGTTTCTATGGCAACCACTCTTACCAATCAGGAGAGAGTCTGTTGGAAAGCCACACCCCTACCACTAGAGAATCTGTCAATCATTTCGAAGTATCGATGTGAGACCATTTACTTTTTTTGTAAACATCTGATTGATCAGTTTACAACTTGAATAAGTTGAATTACAGGAAAAAATATCTTAAAAAGACAATTAGGACTAGAAAGAACATGTTTGAAAAAGGTAGAAGAACAAGGATGGTTATTCTGACAAATATGATGACTATGTAGTAGCTGTTTACTTCTCTACAGAAGTCTATGGGATTTTGTCTTCTTGGAACCAGCAGGCACTTCCTGTTTGAAACATGAGGGAGGGGTCACTCAGTTTAAGCAGTCAATGGATTTATCTGGATGTGGTCAAAACAAATTACTAAGGTTTTGCTGCTACAAAAAAGGTTAGCATTAGAATTAGTAGGTAAAGCTAATTATGTAAGTATTTGAGGAAATGCAGATCTATCAGCAAACTTGAGAAAGACCTGGCTTCAGACAAAATGGCGCCTGACATCACGCAACTTATCCTTATCCTAACGCTACACCTATCACCTATCACAAAAAAGTTCAGAATTGTAGAAAAAGTTTAATGAAAGCTGAAAATGGGAAAAAAAACTCTATTTGTTAAGGTCGCAAGTTTTTTTTTGAGGGATAGGGGGGTATTTCCGGTTCTGGTGGTGGACATCCGGTTCTGGACATTGATATCTGCATCTAGGTCCTCTTGACAAAAACTGCAACTTCCTGTAAATTCAGGATCAATTACTCATTTACGGAGCTGCGTGGTGGTTAGCACCGATCCAGGCCCCAGTTCCAATCCCGGCTGTGTCCACAGCTTCCTCCCACAGTCCAAAAACATGCTTCAAAGGTTGATTGGTTACTTCAAAGGTGTCACTAGGTGTGCATGTGTGAGTGCGTCTGGGCCAGACTGGCGGCCAGTCCAGGGTGTACCCCGCATTCACCCAACAGTAGGGGACACGCTCCCCATGTCCCCAAAAGGGATAAAACAGGTCAAGAAAATGGATGGATGGGTTACATCTTGACAAATGATGTCGGGAAAACACCAGTGTTTACACTGTTAACTCACAAATATGTTCCCAGTGGTCATCAATTAGTCAATTTAGAGTTTGAGTTTTAACTGCTTCCATAAGGGATAATGTGAGACTTCTATGGAGAGAAATTAGACTCACTTGGATTTGTGCGTGCATAATACTTGATTTGTGCGTAAATTAGGATTTGTG